>NC_092204.1:9241990-9320722 GCF_043381705.1 Parasteatoda tepidariorum
GGTTGATAATTTAGTGTACTGTGGCCAAAAAAAAAATTGGGAATGCTAGATTATTTTTTCATGTCACTAAATTATTTAAAAACAAAATTTATGAGACTTTTAAATGAACTTACTTTAGGGAAATCTGTAAAGTGCACTGCAAAACCTAAAACCTCAGCCAAATATAAAAGTTTCTGCTTGAATCCTCCCAGAGGCTGGTACTGAGTCATAGGTTTTAGACTAGCTTTTCGTATGGCTTCAGCAGTAGGAGAATGACCTATATAAACATCAGATATAGTGTTTTATTCAGTACATTTCAGCTGCTATAAAGTAATTCTAAAAAAAAATTTAAAAAAAAAAAAATATATATATATATATATATATAAAGATTAATGAGTCTCTTTTCGTATTTATGTAATGACGTTTCCGCAGTTATTGAATAGCACTATCTATTGAATAGAATCTTTCAACCATGCATGCATTTCAATGTGACATTCCAATTAAAGCACACCATCAACAAGTGAATCCTCTTCAATGCAATGCAATGATTAATTGAAGTAGGATTGAGGCATTTCAGAAACGTGCACAGAATGCATTACGGAAGAAGATTTATAGCTCTTACGGCTCAGGAAAGACAACCACTCATATTAATTTATCTCATGAAAGCTGAAGCAAATAATCTTACTGGTACAACAGTACGGAGTATTGAAATGTTCTTTAATGAAATGAGAAATTAAAAAGTATTTACAACACTATGCTGATACATCAGTAGTAATTTTTTTTCACCTTCAACATTAATAAAAATTTGAAACCATTTTTGCATGCATTCTGTGACAGACTTGAAAATTACGATAGTTGTTTCATCCCATATTTTACCAATTCTTCCTTTAATTCCTTAACTGTCTTCTGTAATGCTTTTTTCATGTTAATGATTTTTCATGTTTTTCATTTTTCCCCATAAACTCACCATGGGACAGAGATCGGGATTTGAAAACAGGCCACTCTTAAAAATTTATTACATAATCATTCAGTCATTTTGTGCTTTGTGTGAAGACTAGAATTGTATTTTTATAACAGGAAACCGTCTAGGTTTTCATAGTAGAAATGAACTTTTGCTAATTGTTCAAAGCAGCGATGATGGTTTTTATGCTGACATCCAACTCATATTATTTCATGAGAAAATGAATGGTCCTCCAGATTTTGTTTTTTTTAAAGCTCCTTCGTCGTTTTTAGACGGTTTTTTCCAAGCGAAAAATTGTAGTTCAGTTATTTTCACTCATTTCACTTTAATTTTTAAATTGAAAATATATTTAACCCCTTTCTTTTCTCTCCCGTGAAAATGACGGGATGAGGTTTCGCCCTCTATTTCTCGCTCCTGTGATATTTCTGGGCTGGAGTGCTCAGTAATAACGCGCCAATAAGAATAAAGCTAATTCATTTCTTTTGCCCGAAAAACACTTCAGTTCTCATTTTACTCACCAGATGGCAGTACCCGGACATTTTTAAGGTAATTGTAGATAGTTAGTTTATTTTAAACTAGATATGAGCACTAATCAAATTTTCACTGATAAAAAAATAGGCACTTTTATGACTGATTTCTTGAAAATTAACCGATCGTTAATGGCTTTTAAACTTTGTATTGAGTAATAATGGTAAGTTATTATTCAGTCATTTTGTGCTTTGTCTTGATTAGTGAGGACTAGCATTGTATTGTTGTAACAGAAAACAGTCTAGATAAAGTGCTTTCATAATAGAAAGGAACTTTTGCTAATTGCGCAAATCTTCAATGAGCATTTTTTCATGCTAAGCATGATATTTTACTCCTATAATTTGATGCCCTCCAGATTCTGGTCCTTTTTAAAGCCCGTTCGTTATTTACACGAAAAATTGTAATTCAGTTCTTTCCAGTCATTTTGCTTCAATTTTTAAATGAAATACATCTTTAATCAGAAAAAAAAAATTATTTGTATTGAGTAATTATGTTAAGTTCCATTATACCATATTTTTATATACAAAATAAAAATGTGACGAAAATCACCGTAAATGAAAAACTTTAAAAGTCCCAACTGTTTTTAGAAATTCCGTTCTGTAGAATAATTGAGGAGTAGTACATTCTTTAGGTATGACATGACTGCAAGATGAGAAATCTGTGGAAAATCTCGAAGATTATTTTATATTTTATTATCTTATTCGTAGTTTCAAAATACACTTATTAATTTAAATTATCCGACTATTTTTGTATTAAGTACATAATGAAGGAATGAACTAAAGATCTGCATTTTTTTCTGCGTACTGTGTAAGCATCTAATATTTTCTTCCACCAATTAAAATTTGTTAAGACATGCAAAAATTATTTCTGCTATTTGCAAAGAAAACTATTAAACAATGTTTTCAGTGACATATTAGGCCATTCTATTTCAGAAACTAACTTGGCATCACACTGTTAAAAATTCCGAGCCACGTTCCACCAAAATTTGGTATTTATTTGCTGAATACATGAAATAACTCTCAATTTTACCATATTTTGGTATTTTCACTAGCTGCAAATATTAGTAGGAGGTTGCACCAAAAGTAGGTGTTTTGAAGAAGCAAAACAAAGATTTTCATTATTTTGTTTCTTTTATAAATGCAGAGGAAAGTTGCACCTTTGTTAGGTATTTTTACAGCGCTCAAATTCAACCCAAGGTTGCTGTTTGCCGTAACAAAACTATTTACTGGATGTAGGTTATTTACCTCTAACCATTTTATACCCCCAACCAAATTTAAAAATTCAACACAAAAGAAAATAAAACATTTACGTATCTAAATATGTTGATACTTTGAAACAGCATGCATTAGTCTTCCCGATACACCGAGGCCGAGTTGTGAAACATGGCGTCATGGCGAAGAAAACATGGCGTCATAAATAAATATGGTCCAGTTCACAGTAACCGTCAAAGTCTTACGTTTTTTACCAAATTGTCCATGTCTTGGGTAGACTATACTTGAGGGTGCCCCCGCCAAGTTGTAATCGCGATTGATCGCCAAGCTGGGCGATGTTGAAAACCAATCGTGATTCTGATTGGCTTAGATTTTAATCGTGATTATGATTAGTTTAGAATTTAGCGTTGTTTTTAAATGAATTTTTAAATGTAATTTATAGAGATCCGTTAGTTCTACTTTGGATACCGGCTGGTAAGATTATTTTTGCTTCTGGTACTAAAAATGAATACTGTCAATACGATAAATTTTAAGTTTCTGTACGATTTTGATAACAATGAAAAAAAAACAGTAATTGACTGGTGTATGAATGAAGGTTTAATTAGTAATAGATATAAATGTCCTGTTTGTGGGTTACCACGGCGTTCCGGGCAAACAAGCATGGCGCCAAACATAAGTCGCCAATTTCGCCAAGGGGCACTCTCAAGTATATTTTTCCCCATGTCTTTACCAAATTGTCTTACGTCTTTTACCAAATTCAGTTGCACCATGGAAGTATTTCTCGATCATACCTCACAATATATGGTGCAACTAAAATAAAATGACCTATTATTTAACTAAACTTTGGGAATCATGAGAAACTTTGCACCAATTACTGGTTAAAGATTTAACGACTTTTTTTTACAGTGTACGCACATTCTTCTTATTCTGAGACTGCGCCACATTATTGTTGCTTCCTTTGGCCATTGTGAAAATATTTTATGGCAATATGAACTAATCACAAGCTTTGAAACCGTTTTAAAACTTGGTGTAAATAAATAACCTGGTACTCTTAGTAAAAATAAGCAAACTGTGCTCTTCTGTGCTTTCTGAAAGTTTTTCTTTAATTAATTATTCAAAAATAGCGGAGCTTATTTTTAGGTACTCCAAATGAGTGTTAAGATGTAAAAGTATGTTAAGAGACTCTACCAGAAAGTGCAATATTCTGTCGTTCTCTGCTAAAAATTACTACTTAACTAAAATAATATTATTCTGACTACATTTTTACAAAAAAGCAAGAAACATAACACTTTATTTCAATACAAAAAATTTGTTCTTCAATATCACCATAGCAACTGATGCTACAAACTCTAACTTACAGCTCACATATACTCAAATAACATATAAATCAAAATCTAGCTTACAACTTACATACACTTAAATAGCAAATAAGTAAAAGCTAGTACTTATAACACAAGTTACCATCTGTTTTGCGGATTAGATCTCGATCTAGAGTACTGTTTAACCATTTAACAGTCACGCGTTTGTAATTCCTACTTTTTCCCGCAATATATTCCGTACTAAAAAAAACTAGCCTTCCAATGCTATTTGCTTTGGTTAAACTTGTACGAAAAACTGAAATCATTAAAGTCAGCGCAATATTGAGCTGTATATTTGTTTTAGCTTTACTTAATATGCATCTCTTCTTTAAGTATTTCTATCGAAAACAAAAATCGAAAGAGAACTTTCTCTTAAGTAAGGCTGAAGGAAAATCAATTTCCTCTTTGTCAGAAGCAATTACAGAGAAGCCCCGGCGATAAAAGTTTATGTCCTTCCATCCTTAATGCTGGGTCACTCCTCGTATTACTGCTGGTGAAATATTGGTGATTTCTGCTCTTAAAAAGATAACATTAGAGCATTCAAAGTACGTTATACGAAAAGCCGCTTCAATTTCAAACAACAGACTATATTAAGTAAATAAATTTAAGATAATCTAGATTCATAATTGAGAAGCAGACTGGATGAGTGACACTTAAGTGAATTAACTTAAAAGTTCGGCAATTGTTTTTCTCTGTGAGTGCTAAAATAATAAAGATGATGCATTTTCGGAATTCGCAAGCCTTGAATTGACCACGTATCAAAAAATACCAGCACTCATTTGAGAGCCGCGATGGCTCTCACGATAGAGCGTTCGCCCCTTCCAATGAGGCGAACCGGGTTCGAATCCCAGTCGATACGAATTCCGCATCCGACTTGCACCGACCACAGTGCTGACGTGAAATATCGTCAGTGGTAGACGGATCATG
This sequence comes from Parasteatoda tepidariorum, assembly GCF_043381705.1. NCBI lineage: Eukaryota > Metazoa > Arthropoda > Arachnida > Araneae > Theridiidae > Parasteatoda > Parasteatoda tepidariorum. Next base: position 9,246,955 of record NC_092204.1, read on the forward strand.
GGTTAGAGTCCCCTTGCCGTCAGACTAACCGTGGGAGGTGCTCGTGGTCTTCCTCTCCATGTAACGCAGATGAGGGTTAGCTCTATCAAAAAATCCACCACGAAGAAAAATTTCTCCCAATACTCGATTTAGGAGATCTATTCATTTCTAAGTTTTTTCACTCTTAATGTTTTTATATGCTACCTAAAGCAAATCTTCCTGTCGAAAAATGTGGCACTCATCTATTTCGTTGGAACAGGTGATAAAGTTGCCAACGAAACGGCAAAAAATTCAACTTTTACTTATTTATTTTTATTTGAATAAGTAAAATAATCCAAAACTCCAAGCTCGCTCATTCGATACGTTCTTACCGTCTAGCTTTTGTATACTTTTTTGAATACTGAAGATCCGAAAACTTTTCACTGTAGAAAATTCCAAACCTGCACATCTCTATATTATCTGGGCATTTGGCGATACAACACTTATAAAATTGAAGGATTTGTTACGTCAAGTGCTCAGGTATCATAATTTTGATCTAGTTGCGCTTCTATGTCATTTTGATTTATGTTGCTAAGTTAACTTTCAAAAAATTCTATGGCTGGCAACAGCATTTTTATTTTTTAAGTTGTTTATTTTTATTTCTTTTAGAATTCGTTATTTTTTTAGCGAAATGTTTTTTAACCTAACATAATTCTTTGTCGACTGTTCTCTGTATATATTAAAAAATAAAGTAAATATTTAAGTGTTGTGAAAATAATCTTACTTAGTTACACAAAGTACTTCTTTAAAAATGAAAACTGTTGCCACCGGCGGAAAAGAAATACAACCAGAATTTGGGAGCCACGTAAGAGAATTATATATAATAGATAGATAGATAATATTTTTATTTATTTAGAAGCGACGGGTTAGTTTTAAAGGAGGACGGGTACATTGTTGGACAAGCCGTCCTCGGGGACGGGTAAAATTTCTGAGTTTTTTCGAGCCCTGCAATTTTTCACTCCAATTTTCAGACAAGGAAAAATTAAATATCATATTTAGAAAAAAAAACAATTAAGAAAGAAAAATACTTCGATGTTACTTCAAACTAATAAAAAATATCTCGTATTTCATACATTTAAAATCTATTAACTTAACTTTATTGTTTTGGACTAATGAGCTTTGGATAATTTTCTTTTAAATACTCTAATATAATACATGTAAAGATGTCGAAATCTACTTTTATCTGTTTTCAAAATTAAACGTTTTCACATTTCTTTCTAATCTCTTTAGTCCATTTTTTAATCTGAAATCTACCTTTCAGTATTTTTGTAACCAGTAATTTTAGTTTAATTCTTTTTCATTACGGCTTTATCTCAATTTTTTAATTAATTGATTGATTTTTTTTAAATTTTTTTAAAAAAAACAGTGTAAAAAATTCCATATCAAACTACAGGTAAAATTACCAGCATTGTAGAATGCCGGTATTGTTGATTGATCCGGAATTTTTTACAGTGTTAAGCGCGATTTTTTAAAAGTCAGCAAACGTCTTGCCAATTGCAACTTTGTGCCCTGAGACTGCTAGTTTCTTCAGTTTTTTTAGTTCTGTATAGGGATATGTAATTTTGCATCTATAAAATAAATAAATTTTTCTTCTTTACACACAAGTGTTGGTGAGGGTACATGGACTTGTTATTTCTGACGTCCAATTTTCTTTTGAATTCACCAAGCTGGGAATCCAAAGAAATAAAATATAGCGTGGCAAGAAAGCCTTCCAAGAAGCTTCTTTGTATTTCTTTTATACCACCAAAAATTAAAAAAAATACACTGTTTGACTAATTTAAGCAAAAAGTAAATCCATAACAACAAACTCTATATGACACATTATCATGAAGAATTATCAGGATAAATAGATTTATTTAAAAACTTAATACTTCTCTAAAAAAATACGCTAATTTGGCAAGGTTTGTTTGTTTAAAAAATCATTAAAATAAGGAAACTTTTTAAATACTGAAAAAAAAACTTATATATTTTTTTCCTCATTTTCACGAATCTGAGATTGTTCATCATATTGACATTTCAAGCTATTTGTATAATTATCATAGAGGGCTTATTATAAAGATAAGCAAAGCAACATAAATAAATGTTCCTAACTTCCAATAGTTATGAAAATAATTCGATAAACATCCTTAAACAACAAAGACTAAGCACAACCACGATCTTTTCAAGCCTGTAAAACCGGAATTCTGTCTTTCTCATTTATAGAGGTAATGTTTATAAGGACTCCACGAACCTAGGGTCTTTCTGGCTAGAGGGATCTTTTTTACCTTTCCATGATTATAATTTATACATCTATGGTTATAATCTATATAATCTCTATATTTTAAGTAAGGAACTTATGTTTTTTTTCCCTCTATGGAAATAAGACATAATGTAATATCTTTTTTATTTTTTATATAATATAATGTATTTTTTTCTCCACGAAGAAGAAAGGCAACGGGAAAAAATAGCTATATAACTAACAATAAAAGGAGCGATCGTTCCAAAAATCTCTTGAGGGATTGCTTGTAATTAATTTTCGTCTGAGGGAAAAATCACATTTACTGAGAAATGCCTGAGTATTGAATCTTGAATCTAGAATCTTCTAAGAATCCAGATTCTCAAGAGGATTACGTCAGTATAAGTTAGAAATCTATTCATAATAGAATGATGGAATCTATTTTCAGGAATTGACTAGGAATGTTTGCATAACACATTAAGAAGAAGAAATTGAATTATGAATAAAGAAGTGCATGGAGTAAAAAACAAAATCTCTTAGAGAAGACATTTTTTATAATGAGTCATAACTGACTTTATTATAAAGCCTATGTAAAGAGGGGTAATTCTGTTGAAATTAATGCTGAATTTACTTTTTTTTTTACTTAATATACTCGTAAACCTCTTATTTCAAAATTTTTTACAAGTCTAGTTTTCTTGTTTCAATTAACAAAAAGAAATTATTCGTGGAATACTTTTAATGCTAATACTTTTTTACTAACTTTTATTAAATTCGCAGAAGGTTTTCTTTTTGTGACTTTGTATCCTTTTTTTTTTTCTGAAAAATGTTCGAACCAAAAATCATTAACAAATATGTTAGCTATACACGAAAGTGAAGAAGGAATAAATCATCAAAAGAGACGGAATTTGCAGAAAAATATTTTTTATATTATCTTGAGTTTCTGGATTTTTTAAATCCACAACAAATACTTTTAGGAGATTTTCTACCTCAAAAAATTCCTTTGGCGATCTGTAAAGATTATCCCTGTTACAAAAGTTGAATGAAAGATTAGTAGCAATTGTCTATGATGCTTCAAAAAACTAATGCAAGAATGCAATAATATTCTCCGAAAGCATAAAAAAACAATATAAGAATCAAAACGATTTAAAGATCGTTGAAAAAAAACAATATAAGAGTCAAAACTATTTTAACATCGCTGAAAAAAAAGCAATGTAAGAATCAAAACTATTTAAAGATCGTTGAAAAAAAAACAATATGAGAATCAAAACGATTTAAAGATCGCTGAAAAAAAGCAATATAAGAATCAAAACTATTTAAAGATCGTTGAAAAAAAAAACAATATAAGAATCAAAACGATTTAAAGATCGTTGAAAAAAACAATATAAGAATCAAAACGATTTAAAGATTGTTGCTTCACACAGTTAAAGATACTAAACTGCTTCTAGTACCACTTTGAGGGAAAAAAATGTTTATTGTTTTTTCATTCCATATAAATTATTCATTGAGGTTACCTTGTAAATATTTATGTTGCTATTGAAAATAAATATAATAGTTTTCAATTCTTCAATTTCCGATGATAGAAGACCTTGTTAATTATTTACACTATAAGGGCAAACAACAAAGTTATAAAAGTTTAAAGTCTGTGACATGACGGCAATGAGATTTTTTGTTAATTTGGTTGATTTACTATCTCAGATTTTTTTTGTGAGAAAGTTCTTCGTAAAAATGGTTTAAATAATGTTTTGGGGACAAAAAGTACAATTAGTGAGCCCTTTGGAAATTTGACCCAATTTAAGAAAATGGTCTAACTACAAATGGTAGGTCGTAAGTCAAATATGCTAATATTTTTTTATTTATTCGCCAATTTTCTTAATGTTGGCGTCATTAGAAAGAATAGCGTCAAAATTTTGCTACTAAACTATTCACAAGCTACAAATAATTGTATATTCAAAAATATTCATATTTTTCACTGTCAATGTCACATTATTTAAAAATGTTCATATTTTGCATTGTCAATGTCACATTATTTAAAAATTTTAATATTTTTCATTGTCAATGTCACATTTTTAAATGCATGAGGAAAACCGAAAAATGTTATGTTTTTGTTATTTTGTCATTAAAAAAATAAAAACAAGTGATTTTTCGGAGAAATAAATTTCATATATTTTTATGGCAAATGAAAAAAAGATTCTTGATCTCTGTTTTTTTTACACACTACTAAATGTTATACTTTTGCCCATAAAAAAACTCAAAAGGTTTTTTTTTTTGCTAATTAAAAAAATTAGAAGTGGTTTTACCACAAATATTTCGAGACTTTTTAAAGTGAAATCACAGAATACCTCAATCTGAATAAAAAAAATCACCTTCCTAAATCTCTTTATTTTAATTCATTTAATGATATTTCAATAGCTATGCGTTAAATTTTCATTTAAGTCGTATAAATGTAAAAGTGTATAAAACGTAATTCAAGTCTTATTTTAAAATTATGCAGTACTGAAATGAAGAATTTATACCCATCATTACTGAATTCATTTTTTTGAAAGATCAACTTGCGTTAACAATCTTGAAAGACTTTTTCAGTTTTTTTATTCTATTTAATGAAAATAGTTCAAATTTCGTTTTATAAATTTCGACTGGACGAAAAGAATAACATAAATATCAGAGTATTTTCATAAAAATTACTTAAATCCATATAACTCAGTATTTTAATTTCAATTCTTCAACATTAAACTTTCATATACACTGTTAGAAATTTCTCGGAAAAAAATGGTTGAATAACAATTTACTGAATGGTTATTTTACCATATTTAATCAAAACTGTAAAATAACCATAAATAAAATGGTAATCAAACTGTTAAACTTGAGAAAAACTGTTTATTCTGCTTTCACCCTAGAACCACCTAATGTAGCTACTTTGTAATTTGCAACTGCGTACATATCATAGCCAAGCGGGCTTATCTGTCAATCTCATACCGGCCGAACTGGAGTTCGAGTCCTAGTGTTGACACCACAATATTTCCTCCACACAATTTCTATTGTCCGGCACACTCCAATGCCCATTACCTTACGAAAATCCGAGATCCTATGTCTAGTTATATAATCATATATTTTTTTTAATGTTTTTGAAAAATGCTAGTTATAAATAGTTAAAGAACCGTATAGATTTGCATTCATGGTTTCATAGCCATAAAGGAAACGAATGTTCTTTACAGTAAATTTTACGGTTAATCGGATGGACAGGCAGCTGCCAGTTATTTTGCCATAATTTTAGAGGGGAAATTTTAACAGTGTAAAAAGAAAACTTTTGATCCAAAACAATGTAAAATTTCATTTATTTCTTTACAAAATATTTTATTCTTTCTTATTGAATATTAATAGCAAAGAAATCATATAAATTCAACCGATTTGTAAATTCATTTATATTTTAAACTTTTTAAATTAAATAACATTTAAATTATTTTTCTTTTAAGTAAAAAGAAAAAATATTCAATTAAATCTCTAATTTTATTGATATTTTACTAAAGAATAGCAATGAAAAACTTTAAATAGTTTGAAAAGTAAAATAAATTTTAGAAATATATTAAAAAAATATGTATGTTCCAGGAAAATTGCCCTTTGGAAATCTATAAATAGAAAATTTAATCTCGGTAAATATAAACTTTTCTAAAATGATAAGTAAATAATTATACTTTCTATTCTAATCTTATAAGAATTTAATTCGCCTGGAGGTCGAATCGATGATTAAAATTTGAAAAGCAAGCAATCAACTTTCATCATTGTTGAGAATAACAAGATTCAGGTCCCAATTTTCCAGAATTCAGAAATGAAATTTTCTTCAACTAACGTCAAATAAAGTGAAAAATTGTTCGAAGAATTATTTAAATGAACCTTCCTTACATTTAAGAATGATGAATATTTTTATTTCGTTTTGAAGGACAAAATTGTTTATTTAATGCTCTCATTGAGTTTAAATTTTTTTCTTCTTCTGAAAATAATATTTTTGTGTTTAAATTATCAACTATTTCTTAATATTGTTTGCAAACAATGAGCAAAGTTAGAAAGTTAAAGTCTTAAGACTAAATAAAAATAAATAAACATAATAAAAATTATGTATAAAATACTTAACTGTAGAAAGGGTCAACTTCAGACAAACTAATATGATAATTAAGCAACATGAAACAAAGGCACAAATAATGCCACATAAGTTAACATATTATATCAGTTCTGTATTATAGAATTTTACTTTTTAGAAAAGAGAAGTATACTATACACAGCAATGAAGCACGTAGTAAAATTCATTTTTTTAGAAAATGAAATAATGAACAATCAGAATATGATTGACTTAACTAGGCCTCTAATGAAACTGGGTACATCCTTACAGCATATTATCCTTACAGCATATTACTTCCTTACAGCATATTATAACCGAGAGGGCTAATCTGCCAATGGCATGACCGATAGAACTGGGGTTCGATTCTTAGCGTTGACACCTCAATATTTCATTCATTCCCTTTAACATATGAGGAATGTCCAGTCTCCTGCTCTCCTCAATTTGCGACCCTGGACTTATGGAACAGGATACTCTCATTCACGCATAGATGGCAGCACTATAAAACTGCTAAACACAAAAGTCTAGTATTTCCCATCGCTTAAGATAGATGAAATGACCAGGTAAGCTAATTAAACCACATTCCATGGTTCATTAGATAAAGTACAGCTCAACTGCAATCTAACTCCAATGCTCATTACCTAACGAAAAGCCCAATTCCAATGTCAAGTAAGGTTTCTTTTTTACTGTTTTGAAACTATGCTAGTTGTAAATGGCTTAAAATTTGTTTACTTTTGCATTCATTGCTTTTTAATCATACTAGTTGTAAACGCTTTTAAAACTTTAAAGGTCAAAAATGTTCTTTAAGACTTTACATTTATTTGGATAGGCAGAATGCTGCTGGTTTTTTACTGTAGTTTTAGAAAGACAATTCTAACAGTGTTTTGATAGCTTAACACATGGTAATCTTCTTTATTGCCTTGAGAATTATATCACGTGATTTGTTTACATAATTTGAAAAATTGAATCTGTTGTGAGCTTTATGTGTTTCTTGCATATGACAGCTCGGCACATGGAAATCTTATTTGCTTAATTTCGATCATGTCACATGGTTTGATTATTCAGTAAGTATACTAGAAGCTTATAGTGCGGCTTTGAGGAGAACTCCTCCAGACTGAAAGTCTGGGGCAGTCTGCTGCTATGGTAACAAGAGAGAGCACATATCTAATGGGGGTGAAATGAAAGAAAGAAGATTACTCACGACGACCTACGTTTAGATTAAGACAGAACTATTCACGCCACAGCCACGCCCCTGTTCGAAGTGACCTTTCCTCGTAACCATAGTACCCACCACGAAGCGAGACGGGTGTCTGGAGGAGTTCTCCTGAAAGCCGCACTATACACTGTAAACACACTGTAATCACAAAACTTGAATCGTGATTCACTCAAAACTATGTTTCTCTTACTTGTTGAGTTTTTAACCAGCACAATTTTTAACCTATTTATATCAGAATTTGACACGATGCTCACAATAAATACAATTTCCATTACACGCAAGGATTTTTTGATTGGGTTGACTGGTTTTGAGTAATCCCCGAAAATGTAACTTATTTTATGATTTTCTTCTTCAAAACTGCACCTTTCGTGAATAAAATTTGAAACATTTTTTTTAAAAAAACTTAGGGGTACAATAAGTTCATAATAATTAAAAAAATAAGTTATAAAGTATTAAAAGAGCGCTAAATTTATAACTTTTTTACGGAAGTAACATAACAAAATGGTTATTAAAATACGTGCAACATTAAAAAAGAAAGTACTAAATTAAGTTTACTACAATCATTATAAAATTCATTAAAAAAATATTTTTCTTTTACAGGTTTCTACTCAGTTGGCACTTTTAAGAGCAAAAACTAACATAATTATTACTAGATAAATCATAATTATAAACTAAGATAAATCATAATTATTACTAGATAAATCATAATTATAAACTAAGATAAATCATAATTATAAACTAAGATAAATCATAATTATAACTCCAAGATAAATCATAATTATTACTACAATTACTACTTGGTTTAAATAAAACTCGGGATCTCTTAATGTAAGGGAATTTGAAGAGAGAAAACAGATTATGCTAATTTCAAGCATATGAATTTTGAAAATCTAAGAAATGTTATTTAACATTTTGCGAAGAGCGTCGAAAAAGAGACTTGAAAGCTATTTACATCGCATTTGTATTAAACTATGTATTCATTTGAATCTTCTGCCTTATAATAGAGAAATACTGATATATTAAAATCTTGAATTAATTCCTCCCTAGGCTAAGAAACGTGAAGCGAAGTGAAGTGAGTATCCGAAAGCAAAATGCTAGATCAATGAGTTATTTATGTTTAAATTAATACAGTTCACTTATGGTTTCTGTTTTCAAAATACTTTATTGGATATTCCTGTCGATTCATTTCAAGAGTGAAAGTTATATCGATTTCATTATAATAAGAGTTTTGATTTATCGATATACAATAGCAATTTTCGCAACGTATGTTTTAAGTGACGTAAAGAAGCGAAATTTTACAAAAATTTAGAATCGCTCGTTTTATTTTTCTGAAATAAATATTTTATTCCGTTGCTTTTATTTTTCCTTCCTTCTTTCTCGTGTTTTTATTTTTGCTTTAAACTTTTATTAAAAGAAAGTCCAGCAGTGGACTGATTGTTAAGACACGGCTCCCAGCAGGTCACCGAAGTCAAGCATCACTGGCTGCGGTCAGCGTGAAGGTGGGTGACCACTTGGATTAGTCTGCGTAGTGCGAACCGAAGGAGTGCGGTATTGGTCCTCGTTAAACTGTTCTACTTTAAAGTGCTCAACCTCACGTGCAGGTCGTCGGGCCATCGAAGCTGGGGTGCCATCCCCTCTGCTGAGGATCGAAATTGTGATGGCATGTCTTCGGATCATCCCCAGGGATGTTTCCCAGAGCGTCGCTAATAGCCCAATGTGCAGCTTCAGTGCGACGACGTAAATGAACTATTAAAATAAATCAGTAAAATTTCATTTTAAATTGCATAATTTTTAGAATTTAATTTATTCTTAGTTGTCTTCCTAGTGAGATATAAGTAATCCATTTTAAACATTTTACAGCACACTTGACGGAATGTAAAAATAATAAAATCAGCTTATTTTAAATATTTTACATGGAACTAAAATAATTTAAATCAATAATAAATGTTATTTTTTTATTTACCTATAGATACAGATTTATGATGCAAATGTAAAGAGCAATGTATAAACCATAGTCAAATTGAAGAACGTATACCACTCAGCAACACGGATAAGTATTAGCTACGTATATATATATATACATATATATATATATATATATATATATATATATATATATATATATATATATATATATATATATATATATATATANTTTCTTCAAAAGCTATCTATATATATATATATATATATTGGAAATATACAAAACTGTAAATTATAATCTGTCATAACTATGACCCGAATCATTGAGAAGTTTTTAAATGTATACTGTTTTAAAACTTTTATTTTCAGCTTTAAATTTACATAAAAATTTGATAAATAAATTATTTACTCATATAATACTTAATTCAGCGTCTCGTTGAATACAAACGATGGGGGATAAGCATACTTACAATATTATCTTTTTTTTTAGAACTTAAAATAGAGTTATAATTTTAAATGCATACTATTATAATTATCTTATTTACAAAATTTTTACAAATTATTTATTACTTTCAGTAGAATAATATTAATTTTATATATATTTATAACCTTAATTATTACAATAATTTTATATATTAATTATTTATTGTATTAGTTTATGATCCAAATACAAGATTTATTTGCTTATTATTTTCACCACATTATTTATAGGTTTAAATCAACTTGTGTTAAAAAATATTAATATTTTTTAAAACTGATTATGTATCTTTGCATAATCTAAAAAAAATTAAGCTTTATATAAACTCAATATTATTTTTTTTTTGCTTCGCTAAGTGTAATATAAAATTCTTCCTGCTTATATTTCACAAAAATATTTTTTAATATAAATTTATATTATAACACAATTAATAATTACTTTTTATTTTTGTTTTAATAAAGCACAACTTTTGTGCACACAGAGCAGACTTTTTAATATTTATTTAACTACTTTTTTTCCTTTCAAAATTTGCTACATTTATTTCTCCTTGATTCTTCTATACTACTACAACCAGTAAAAAAAAGAACTGAAAACACATTTATAAAGGCATTTCTTCAAAAGCTATCTTATATTTTAAAATTAGCATCAAATATGCTTTCCTTTTCAAAACTAGTACATCGAATTGCAATAATATGTATAGTGACTTTTTGCTTTAGAATTATTAAATTTGTATGNTATAAAGGCATTTCTTCAAAAGCTATCTTATATTTTAAAATTAGCATCAAATATGCTTTCCTTTTCAAAACTAGTACATCGAATTGCAATAATATGTATAGTGAGTTTTTGCTTTTGAATTATTAAATTTGTATGTCAGTAAAAACAAAGGAATTATTTGATATTTTTATCGCATGGGAATAAGATTATGATAAATTATTGCTAAGAGATGCGCCAATTATTAAAAATACTACCATACATAGAACACAATTTTTTTTTTTAAGTTTGAGCTAAGTTCCTGTTTTTGTTTTAACTACAAAACTAAGTAAACAAGACTCTTCTGTATGAAATCTCTAATAAATTTAGTAGAATATTCCATACTCAAATCAAATATTTTTGAACAGATTTGTTGAAGTTTTTTTTGATTTTAACGTTTTCTTTATATGCGTAATTCTTTCTTTGATTAGCTTTTTCTTTGTCTAAAGTTCTTCAAATGTTCCAACAAAACTTACGATTCAATATTTGCACCCGCTTTCAATAACTATTTAACTTTTTGTTAAAAAAATAAATTTTCAAAAGATTTCAAAGTTTTTATTTGAAGCATTAAAAAGTTTGATCAAAACATCAAACAGCTAAAGCGTGTTTCGCTTATTGCTTATAACTCTTTCTTGCGCCTAACTTCTTTCTACTACATGAGAAACCATGTGACAGTTAAAAGGAATAAATATGTTCTACATTTAGAAGAAAATAGAGAATTTCAATTTAATTGAAAAATTAAAAATAAAAGGAAAGAAACATGAATGTAATATTGGACTTTTTCAGGAGTTGTCCTGCAGGGATTCCTATGGAAACCTTTCCATAAATAATTTTTTCACAAAACGAAATTTTTATCTGCGCAATTTTTATTAGTTTTTTGCTTGCAACTCTTTCTTATACCTAATTTCCTTTTACTACATAAAACAACTAGGAAGCACTGAAAAAGAATAAAAATATTCGACTTTTATAAAAATTAGAGAAATATACTTTAATTGATAAATAAAAAAGAAATAAAAGAAACAAGAATGTAATGCTGGATTTTCTTTCAGGCTTTGACCTGCAGGGATTCATATGGGAACTTTTCAGTAAAAAACTGTTTTACCAAACAAAGATATTATTCCCTTTTGGAAAATATGTAGAACTAGAAGAAATTTAAATTCAATACTTGAAGGCTAAATAATATGTAAAACAGAATTGGACAAAGGATACAAATCAAAATCTTATAAAACGATCACCAGAAAACAATATGCAAAAACTTGTCTGTTTGCTAAATTATCATTCAAATATTACTGTCCTGAACTAAAAAGAACAATAGATATATTTATATTTGTCTGTTATTCATAATTTTTACATGAACCTATTTTTTCAAGGCCTTTAAAAAAACTATTCATGAATTAAAACGCATAAAAATACAGTATTACCCCTGAGTGGGGTTAATGCTTGATTTATCTGGAATGCTGGCTTTTTAAGAGTAGTTGTATAACAGTTAATTTATCAAAGAAATATAAACGTAACAAAGATAAATGTCCTCTCCTCAACGAAAACTATAAGATTTTACTAATGGGGTTTTTATTACATATAGAAACAACGGAAACTATATAGGCTATAAATGTTTAATTAAGACATCTGAAATGCAAATGAAAATAAATGAAATATAAAGCAAATTTTTTTTATTAAAAAACTTTTAGAATATTTTTTTAAAAAAAGCTACCCCTACGCGTAAGTTATTGTAAAAAAAACGAAAAAAAAAGGAAAAAAAAACACTAGTGCATCATATTATTCGATGTCTCTTTTCAACTTTTCACACTGTTTTTTGAAGCTCTGTTGCTAAGGAGAAAAAATGTCTTACACTTGAAGCAATCCGATGATTTTAAACTATATAGTATAATCTTGCTGTGAAGAATTATCTGGGCTTTAGAACAGACAAATAACTTAAATATTTTAAAAGTTATTAAACTTTTTTTAAAAAAATAGCCAATTTGACAACATTTCTCCACCTAGATAAAAATTATCAGAATCACTGCCTTATTCTCAGTTTTTGTGAATTTTTATGCGCCTAAGTAAAACATCATTGGAGTGAGTTTTTATAGATTAAAAAATTAGACCACAAAAGCTTTTTATTTTCACAAAACTGTGACTATTGACGTGTCGGCGCCATTTAAAAAATGAGTCTATGCAGCACTGGCTTTTGATATGCTTAATTTGACCTAACAGTCATGAGTAACAGTTGCAAACTCCCAGCAGTTATTAAAAAATAGCATATTATTCGAAAAAAGGGTCATTTCAAATTACGACGGAGCCTTCGACAAGCAGTTTTTAGACTAAACTTCTAAAAGTGCTTACCACCAAACTAAATAAAAATGTACAAAATCGATTTTTCTGAAATTACACAAGGGTGTTCTTCTTTAGTATTTCATAATTGTGAGCTTTACGCTGTGTGACTTCTAACAGCAAAACAATTATTACCAACAAGTGGGCTGCTCCCCCTGCTCGCTAACGCTTGCCAACATCCGAAAATTGCTATGCAATCTTATATGGTTTGCTTCGCAAACCAAGCTCGCTTCGCTCGCTACTGACTTAGGTACCTTGAAAACGCACAAAATTCTAAAAATTCAAAACAATCATTCAAATCCATATAACAACTTTAAGTCATTAAAATTAAATTTGAATTCAAATAAATTACATGTAATTCGTTAAACCTATTAGAAATGTGCTATAGTATAATTCGTGATATAAATCAAAAATCGTCAAATAAATTCGTAATATGAAAATTCGTGAAAAAAAGCGCTTTCGACAAAATACTAAAATAGAGATCTATCGACAAAGAATACTGTTTCGTACTAATATTTTATTATTTTTTGTGTTTGCCTTGAAATATCAAACTCTAGTTGAAACTTTTACTTTTACTTAAAATAAATAAATGCAGATTTCCTCTTTTGTATTGTCCCATAGAAGATTTAGAGTTTAAAAAAACCATCCTACGTTAGAGCGGTTTAATGGCTGTGTAATGAAACAAGTTGATAATTATCAGTATTTGCTTACCACTCTAAACTATGGTTATGTAGTAAATTAATGATGAATCAGATTCCGTTGATATTAGTGCGTTAGTGCAGCTCTAATGCGATGTTATCAATCAAAACAAATAAATAAATACCAATTTTTTTACTAATAATTTGTGATCCGAAAAAAATGTGAAGAACGTTACACCGGTCAGCTTCTGTTTTAAACATAGCTCCAAATGCTTGTTTAAGAAAGACATAAATCAAAATGTGCGATTAAGAAGATGGATATGACTCAAAATTTGTGTTATAGAGGATGGATTTAGCTCAAAATGTATGTCTAAGAAAATGGAAATGGCGCAAACGTGTATTAAATAAGATGGACATAGCTCGAAGTGTGTGTTTATGAAAATGGGCATAGCTCAAAATGTGAAAAAAGACATTGATAAAATGTGTGCTTTAGAAAATAGACATAACTATTTAAGAAAATAAACGCAACATTTGCCACTGTTTTACAAAATCTAAACGTGAAAACTATTCTTTTGCCTAAAGAATAAACCAATGGATCCTGGGGTCGGGATAGAATGGTTGATATGACATTGGATCCATGTGCAAAAGGTCGTGGGTTTGATTTCTGCCAGACGAAGACTCCCCGAGTAGTAAATGGTGACTGATACACGTTAAATCTGTCGGGTCACAAAGTCCCATAACAAATCATACACCTGGGAGTACAGAGATGGAGATTGATCGTTCTCTGACTCAAGTCAAAATTACGATCGGTGGATAAATGACTGAAAGTATGCATGGGTTCACCCTTTAAAACGACTGTGACGTGTGTGTGTGTGCGTGGCTGAAGTCGTATTCTTGGCTATAGATGGTGCAACTGAAAACAAGAAGCGCAATCTCTGCCTTAAATTCGCTTGATTTCGCTGAGTCGGCCTGGTGGTATTAGAAACAACAACCGCAACACTAACGGATTCAAATAAATTTGTAATGTGATGTTGTACATTTGCCTAAATAAGTTATACAATTTTTGATTCAGTCCATTTTAAATAAGTTTAAAAATCAGCAGTTGTTTCTATAAGGTTGTCACTGGTCCTATAAAGTTACAATATTGTTATTTAATTTACCTTGTACGAATTAAGATTTTTGAAAATCATTTTAAGTTAGTATTCTGAATACAAAGTGATAGCCGGAAAATTACAACTGTTAGATACCCAACTACCCCGCACTGGAAGTTCGGCGCTTTGTCCCGTAATGATTATGCTTGTTGTTTAAAAAAGCAAGAAAGAATAAGTATGAAATTACTCGTTTATTTATTAAATTTGAGTTGAACATTAAAAATACGAATTTTAGTTGTGTCCATTTCCTTAAACTACGAATTCCGAGTTGTGCACAATTTCTTAAACAAGCATTTCGAATTGTCTCCAGTTTCATAATCACGCATTTCGAGCTGTGTCCATTTTTTTAAACATGCGTTCCAAGCTGTGTCCATTCTCTTAAACATGTATTCCGAGCTGTGTACATTTTCTTAAACACGCATTTGGAACTGTGCCCATCTTCTAAAATGCGCATTTCAAGCTGTACTCATTTTCTTAAATACACATTTCGAACCTTGTTCATTTTCTTGAACACGCATTTCGAACCTTGTCCATTTTCTTTAACACGCATTTCGAACCATGTCCATTTTCTTGAACAAGCATTTTGAGCCTTGTCCATTTTCTTGAACACGCAATTCGAGCTGTGTCCATTTCCTTGAACCCGCATTTTGAGCTGTAGCCAGAATGAAAAGCTCAACGACGAAGGTTTGCCTTTAATCTTACATTATTTGAAGGACACCTTAAAGATCTTAGTTTTTATAATCTTAATTTTTATAATCTTTGATTTTTTAACCGCTGTGAAAACACATAAATAAATTAATAAAAAAGTAATTTGTGCTTATTTGCAGTTAATTAGATCTAAGAGAAACAGTTCATCATTGAAATTTCTTCAATTTTCAAAATAAATTTTTAAAAAAAATTTTTGTTCACCGAAAGGCGATCGCAGGTTACCCATTAGCAAAATGGTTGTTGTAAATTTTTTAAAATTTTTTTTTACCTTCTTTATTTGTGATATTCACCTGAATCAGTATTGAAAGCGATCCAGTTTGAACTGAAGGTTAGAATTTCTGATTCTTATTATTCTAATTTTATTAAAACAATAAAAAACAAAAATATGGTTCAAATGATGAAATGCTCTTTTATTCACAACTTAAGAAATATTTATGGGATCTCTCTGGCTTCGTATCTCAAAAATAAACTCAACCACTTAATGCATAACAAAATTAAACGTGAAAAAAGAAATTCTGAAAAAAACTATTAAACATCAGCTGTCGCCATAGCAACGCTTGCAATGACGACGCACTGTTTTCTATTACTCTTGAACACAGTTGAAAAAAGTGTGATGACATCCAAATAAGGTGCGCTCGCCATCAAACACAAAACAACACCCCTTTTGCCAATGGGTAACTAGAATAAATATTTCTTTCTTTCATTTCCCATATTGCATAGTTCCCCATTCCCGATTTGCAGCGCAATCCTTTCAGTTAATCATACATGTTGATAAAAAAAAAACTTTTTCGTAAGCACTGCATACAGATTAGAGACACGTGACATGTTTGAATACCAAGTATACATTTGATACTGAACTAGATGATTTCACATCGAATTTTATAGCTTAGGAGCATTTTTATCGCATACTTCCTTTCAAGTAAATATTTTTTATGATCCATTAAATGATTTAAGATCTCGGAGTGTCAGCTTCAAGACTGATACAAACTGGAAGCTCTTTATGATTGTGTTCCGCGTTTTTATGGATTTCGAATTTTATTTTTTTCGCTGCTATGCGTTTGCACTTCATTCTTACTTCAGGATAATGTTTCGTGACATTATAAAATGTGTTTAGTGTTTTCGGTGTATAGTAAAAATGTTATGCATAAAAGCATTTTCTTTTTTGTTTTAGAAAGATTTTCGAAGGAGTGTTTTTGTAACAAGCTGTGTCTTATTGAACCTCGATTATATTTTTATTTATTTCTCACTCTAAAGGTAGTTCCTATTTGATAAAAAAACTGGAATAAAATAGCGGGTTTCA
Source organism: Parasteatoda tepidariorum (assembly GCF_043381705.1). Classification (NCBI taxonomy): domain Eukaryota; kingdom Metazoa; phylum Arthropoda; class Arachnida; order Araneae; family Theridiidae; genus Parasteatoda; species Parasteatoda tepidariorum. The sequence continues at coordinate 9,263,791 of NC_092204.1, forward strand.
ATTCAAACAATAGATTTAGTATTTTAATGTAGTTTTCTGAATGTTCACAATCACGTAAAAGTATTCAGATCATAATCTGTAGAAAATTGATATTTTTCTCTAGTAACTGCCGAGATACGCCACAATACAGTGCGTGCTTAATGCAGGTAACAAATATCTTAAATTGATTTAAAGTTACTAAGGTAAAATATACAGTCCCATCTGTTAAGACTATAATTAGCATTATTTATCCCACCTCACATTTTTCTTATAAAATAATAAACACTTACAACATAAATGTGAAGGTGTTTTATGGAATTGTATTTCATAATTTCTTAGCATTTATTTTAGTGCTTATGTTTATGCTACCCTAAAATGCTTGCTACCCTTAAATGCTGCCTAGACTTATAGAAAAAAGTTGGTTTTTGAACCTTAACTACTGTAGTAAATTTTTATATAGATATAAATCTTATGACCAGTTACTCAGTGTTTATAGTCAATGTTGTTGTTACTGGACAATGACGCTAAAAGGGTGTTATAGTGATAAACCATAGAATTTCCAAAAAGAGCAATTTTGCTTTGAACTGTTTCTCAATATTTTTTCAAGATGAGTAATTTATATATATANCGCCTACACACCGAACGCAACAACGATGCGAAACACGATTTTTCTCCTCTGTTGCAGTGAATCTGTTGCACCTGATTTCAAGTACCTTCACACCGCAAGATACAACAAACCCGTTTCCATGTTCGCGCATGCGCAAAAACAGACATTTAACAGCGAGAGCTCTTTTTTTTTTCTTCTTCTTCTTCAGAATCTTGTTTTCCTGTTTTTTTCTCGTGTATTTTCCAAGTTTTGATGCTTCGAACGATCTCTTCTAATCTGCCAAAATTAACATTGTTTTTCATTTTAATTTCTAAATTTCATTTAAAGATTCATTTTAATTTTACGTACTTATTAATTGTTATTTTCATTTTATATTAGTGTATTTTAAAATGGATGAGAAAAAAATGAAAAAATTACTATTGCGTCGTAGAATTCAGTTGCTACAATTATTGAAAACAAATCAGCGCTCATGGGTGAAAGAGTTAAATCTTAAAAGAAAAGAGCAGGGACATTTTAATAATTTAATCCAAGAAATGCGATCAAATGACATGGACAAAACTATCGAAAACTACCAAAAGTGTAAACAATCCGATCAAGATGGATTCAAGATTTTCGCTTCACAGGGGAATTGTGGGTAGCGAGTTAAAACAAATCTGATTGGCTCCCGGGTCTGCAACAGCGACGAAAATTCAACTCAATCCAATCCTTGAAACCAGTGCGACGGCGATTGCTGGCTGTTGCAACAACGGGAGAAAGGGAGAAGTGCGCATGCGTCAAACCTCAGCAACATGCGATTTGTTGTTGTTGCAGTCGGTATGAAGAAACCTTTACACTTTTCTCATGACTGCTCTTGTCTAATAATTAATAAATAAATTTTGTACCCTCTTTTCCGACCTATGACCTGTTTTAATCCTTCCACTCGGCAACGACGTTATATATAAATATATAGGCCATTAAAATTGCTACACCAGGAAGGCGACACACCACGAACGGGAAATTTTGCAGGACTGATGAAACATGTTGTGATATGCAAATGATTAGCTTATCAGCGCATTCATGCAAAGCAGAAGGCGGTATCGACACCCACAATGTGTATAAAAGAAGAGATTAGCCAGTAAGTTTCTCATACAGAAATTGAATTGAGCTTTGTTCTTGTGTAAGAAAGTTTTTGTTTTGTCTCGTGTAAGAAGGACAAAGGCCTACCAGCGCGTGTCTGAGTTAGATCGAGGTTGAACCAGTGGCCGCATTCTTGGGCAAATTCTAAATTCCCCCCTCCAAGCTATTCGTTTTATTCAGTGTAAAAATCCCCCCCAAGCTTTAAGTGGGCGCATCGTGCGCCCACCTTCCCCCCTGATGGGGGCCCCTGGGTTGAACTGTGGCCTACCGGTATTGCGGTTTATCGCACCGAAGTATTGCTGCTCGCGTTAGTCGAGATCCCATGACTGTAAGCGGAATATGGAATCGATGGGTTCGTGACGGTCATATGGTTCGCCTTGCACATTTAGCAAAAATGTAAAATAATTTAAAAGTAAATTTCACCGAATAAGTGGATTTTTTCCCATACTCTAAGGCAGTGATTCTCAGCCTTTTTTTAGCTGCGGCACACCTTTAATGATTTCGAAATTTGACGGCACACAATTAAACAAATTAGATAAAAAGTTCTTTAATTACCTATTTTACACTGTGTTAAATAGTTTGTGATAATAATTTTGAATGTGAAATAAAATAATATGTACTACAAAATCACATTTATTAAGGGATTCATTATTTCTTTCTACCAATTTTTTATTAGTTGGTAACAGTTATTTATTTTTTTTGCTAGTTTAATGGTTAGTTTGTTTTCTATAATTATTAACTGTTATTTTTGTGTGATTTTTTGCTAATTAGCTTTTTTGCTAATTATTAATTGTTAGCTTAATTTTTGTTAGTTATCTTTTGTTAATTTGTTTTTTATATATTTGATTTTTTAGTTATCCTTTGTTAATTTGTTTATTAATTGCACAGCTTACTTTTATGATTAGCTCTTACAACATTTTTTAAAATTGAGTGTCATATACAATTTAAACACTTCCATCTTATTTTAAGATTGTCTGGTAGCAATCGCCGACAAAGATGTTCACGCGGTTAAAGCGTGGAAAAACTATAAAAAGTATATATGTATACACTTTTCTTTAATTTAAACTTTACTCATAATAAAAAAAAGCATTATAATTTTTACTGTATCATTTCTAATATTTGGCGGCACATTTTAAGAATTTGGCGGCACACAAAAGTGCCGCGGCACAGTGGTTGAGAATCACTGCTCTAAGGTATCATGATAAAATTAACAACTTTTACCACACTGTCTACCAAGCAGAATGATAATAAAGTCATATTTTATTGTTAATTTTACCAAAGGGCTTCGGTAAAAATTACCAATTTTTTTGGTGCTCCCATACTTCCAGTAATATGACTCTAGTAGTAGGCATGGTTTCAGTAGTTCAAAATTCCGATTTTTTTCAACATTTCTTTCATGTCAAAATGTTACGAGTTGAAATTGGAAAAAAAAGAAAAGAAATTTGAGAAAAAACTTAAGTCGATAACAACTGAAAGTTTGACAAAAAAAAATGAGTTGAAAATGAAATTTTGTTTGAAATATGAATTTAATGAAAATTTTAAATCTTGAAGATTTAAATTTATTTGAAAGGAAAGTTTTATTTAAAACGAAATTTGAAAAACTTTTGGAAAAAGAATAATAAATCCATTCCTTTTTTTTCTAAGTACAGACTAAAATGCATTTCAGTAAAGTCTTTAAAAAAGTCATTTCAATTTTTACTAAATTGAAATATCTTTTTTTTTTCGTGAACTCTAATACTTAAAACGTAGCACGATTGTAGAAGCTCTTAACAGAATTTGAAAAAGAGATAACGTGGAAAGAAGATGAGCAAAAGTTAGAAAAAAAAGTAATTTGTTACTTCTCAATTTTCATTTCCGAACTCTTTATTTTTAAAAAAAGGAACGTATAAAGTTATTTCGGATAAAATGTAATGAAGTGTAATTGAGTCATACTTTGTGTTTGATAATTTCAAAACATTCAGATTAGTTTCAGATAAATGTTTTTTAGTTAAAAATTTGCTCTTTTTTTTCAGTTGTTTTAAACCACTAGTGCTATTATACATCTTCATTGCAAAAGACTTATAAGATCAACGTAATATTACCTGTGTTATTTGAAAGAATTTCAAAATAATAAAGGACATGAAAAAAATGAAAGAATAGAATAATATTAATAAAAAAAACCTACGAAAATATAGCATTTTTGCAAAAAATACATACTTACTTAAATGTTCATACTGACTCAAACGCATGAGTGAAGGAAAAACTCGGTATAGGTTTAAGAGTATCGTTTACCGTTCTACCGTAAGTACAACCGTTTTTTTTCTAACACAACGTAAGTCATAAAAATTGAAATAAATTAACATTTCTAGCCAACTAGAGCAATGTCCATCGTGTTCGGAACACTTGGTACTGTATAAATAATTTTAAAACGTCATTTTAAGACATGTTTCATTTTATGTTAGCCTTTGAATAAATTTATATAATCTACATTATATAAAGACATATTAAATGCACATTGCTCAGCAAATTAACGAAACACCATTAAAAAAAAATTGATCCAATAATCAAACTTTCCCTTACTAGGACTTAATCCTAAGGGCTTGAGTGAGTAACCTCAAATATACTATTTTATTAGTGCAAATGATGTTTTAACTTATATACATAACATTGAATTAATTTATAAAACCTACATTGCTTATAGATACATTAAATGCACAGTGCACAAATAATTAGCGAAACATCATGAAAAACTTTTGATCTAATGATCAAATTTTCCCTTGCTAGGACTTAACCGTAATGGCTTGAGTCTGTGACCTCAAATATGCTATTTCGTTAGTGCAAAGGATGTTTTAACTTATTGACATAACATACAACGCATTCTTTCTCTTAATAAGCATAACTTTTATTTGATGGATTTGGATTCCTTATCTTCAAAAGGAGCCGTAATCTAGGAAATGGTGAGTAGAAATGTCGAAAATTTGAATCTTTTAAAGATAATCTTACTTATGTATTTCGCTATATCCCGAAAACTTTTAGCACGCATTATAAAATTTATTTACTCAAAAGTAGTTCCATGCAAAAAAATATTTTTGTTTTAAATTATATATTTTTTTTCTGTTTATTAATTGTCAAACGTATATTTAATAGTAAGGCCTACAAATTTTTACATCATTTAAAGAAAATAAGACAAAAGTTGAACGAAATAGGTTTAAATAGTTCCTAACACATTGAATTTTGTTCGATTTCTCCGGAGCGCCTGATTTCGTTCAAATTTATGTGTTTTGCTTTAAGCAATTACATTCTTTAAAATAATGCGAAAAATTGAATACTTTGCAATTCAAACATATTTCGACAATTATTAATTAAAGTGTTAAAAATAATAAATAATTATTAAAAAAAATATTTTTTCTCATCTTTGGAAAAAAAGATTTTCTAATTGTGTTGATTTTTTTTTTGATTCTCTTGAAAAAAAAGTCAAGGTATAATGCAAGAGTCAAGGTAAAATGTTAAATAAACATTAAAGGGTTCATATTTCGGACCAAGTTTCTACCAAACTCTAAGTACCGTCATGTGGAGCTACTTAGTGCATGATTTCGTAGTTTTTGAACATTGACATGTAAAAAAGCTATGTTATTTAAAACTTTAGTAAAATTTATCGATATTATATTCATAACTGGACTCAGATGAGTGAATTTGATCAATATTGGCATTATTTGTATGTAATATTTACAAATAATAAGTCAAAATATACCTTGCACAAAATAGCTCTCAAGTGGGACTACTTTGTGCAGCGATAGGAATTCAGTTTAATAATCATGTTTTTAGAATTGTTAAAAAAGTTAATTGTTGACATTTTTAATAACAAAAAGATCAAGATATGCAAAGATATTAGTTTGAAAATAATTTTCAGCGTTAAAAGACCATTTTTTATAAAGAATTTTTTCTTAAAAAGAATGTTTATTTCAAAACATTTGAGTTTAAACAAAAGGAAACCATATACATTTTTGAACATTGAAATGGATGAAATTTAAAAAATAATAATTATTATATATTCATTAACATTTATAATATTGATAAATTTGAACATAACATGCTTGAAGGAACATGACAGAACTTGCTCTTCAGTTTCTGTTAAAATCACCTGATGTTCTATAAAATATATTTTTATGTGTTAAATCGTTTGATTAACACATTCATTAGAAAAATCTTTGTAGAAGAAAAATAATAGTTTACCAGCGCGTTTTACGTGTTTCTTGTGAATTTCATTAGAGATAGTATTTCTGTGGATTTTGCACTTCCGAGAAGCTTCTGCAGTCGACATACCACCAGCAACTGCTTGCAAACACTGTCGCAGCTTTTCTAAAGTGTAATCACGGTAGTTTCTCGTTCCAGGTATTTTTTTATAACGTCTGACAATTTTTCTGTCGAAAAAAAACAAATGAAACTTTGCCCAAAGTAGCCCCACAGTGCATTTTTTCTCATTTTCCGTTTATTTGTTATTAATTTTCAAATTTTTTTAACTATAAAATGATATAATTGTTTATTAATATATAAATACTAGTGGGCTGCGCCCCCTGCTCGCTAACGCTCGCCAACCCCCGAAAATTGCTACGCAATCTTATATGGTTCGCTTCGCAAACCAAGCTCACTTTTCTTGCTACTAACTTAGGTACATTGTAAATCCACAAAATTCTAAGAATTCAAAACAATCATTCAAATCCATATAACAACTTTTTTTTTTAAAAAAAAATTACATCTTTTTAGTAAATACTAAGTCATTAAAATAAATTTGAATTCAAATAAATGACATGTAATTCGTTAAACCTATTAGAAATGTGCTATAGTATAATTCGTGATATAAATCAAAAATCGTCAAATAAATTCGTAATATATAAATTCGTGAAAAAAAGCGCTTTCGACAAAATACTAAAATAGAGATCTATCGACAAAGACTACTCACTTCTGCCTAGCTTAATAGTATGAGATTGCCGCAGCTGATGCTCTCTGGTTATTTCAGTTTCCGTTTTTAAAAGCGCTATATGTTGAGTCACCTCAGATAGATTTGGCATGTGACATTTTTAGCGGCAATCATGGGTCGATTCGCCGTGTAACAGAAATAGTAGCGTAAGCAAAACAAAGCAAACGTTGCCACCGGCGGAAAAGAAATACAGCCAAAATTTGGGAGCCACGTAAGAGAATTATATATATTAGATATTTAGATCTATTGGTAAACAGAAGTGATTTTTCTAAGTAATCATTTTTTTAAATAACATTTATGTTGTTATAACGTTATATTGTTGAAACAAATTTGATGAGTTCACATCCTTAATTTAATATTTTCACTTACCAAACGGTAGGATATATTAAAAATTTTTTTTTTGCCTGCATCTCATTGTGCATGAAGCTGATCCTTAAGTTCTAAATCATTTAACAGATCTCTTTAACTGTAATTTATAACAGTATATTAATGTTATTTGCTCAAAAATAATAATTGTTAGACCACCTTTCTAAATAACTTTATCTTAAAATGTAAGGCAGATTTACATTATAATACTAATAAAAAAACAGCAATTCTCTTAGTTTTAAACTCTTGAATTAAAAGCGTAATAATAGCAGTACAGGAAAATAACTTTAAGTTAGGGATTCAAAAATATTTAAAGAAAAGCATGACTTTTATTAATTTTATGCTGACTACAACCAAAACAATAAGGAGACGAATGAGGAAAAACTGGATCACACCACGTGATTTTCTGGCCAATAAAAATGCACCGACAACAATGGAAAACTGCGACACCATCATTAGAATTTTATATATAGTAAGAAAAAATTTTGCACTTGCGCAGTTGTTTTATCAACGTCTTTGCATTTCACGGCTAAAATTTCCACGCACACTTTTCGTCGTCCGACGTTCTCGGAAAGTTGTTGACATTGGATAAACAAAACACACTCTGAGATTGTTTTAAAATTCGAAATTTTTTTTTGTAGTAATAGAGGAGACTTCCATCCTACATTTTTAACGTGAAAAAAAAAAAACATAATACTGAATAGCAGTACTTGAAAAGCGCCAAATTCGAATTTGCACAAAGTAGCCTCCGCTGCACAAAGTAGCCCCACATGACGGTACTACTAAGTACTACTAAGGATCTTGTTTCCCAGATGGCAGCAGCCCCCTTTTTTGTGGGACAGAAGTCCGAATCCTTCAGAAAATAAGGTATGTTTATTCAGAGAAAGAATATTTTTGTACCTAATTTCATAATTTAAAATATCATCTGCACTAATTAATTAGCATATTTAAGGTCAACCCCCTTGAACCACTAATAAGATTGAGTCCTAGCACGTGAAGATTCGATCTCATGAAGATTAAATCAAAAGTTATTCAGGCTTATCCGTTTCAATTTCACATTGTACGTACTGATTATGTTATTTCCGTGTTATCCGCGTCAGAATCATTCATTAAAAGTCCTTTATAATACATAATTATATTTAACTTAAATTTTAAACACCAAGCTACTTATCTAACTCCTAAGATATCTCTACAAAAAATTTTCAACAAAAATAACAGATTTTGTAAGTAAACGCAGAGACTAGAATAGTTTCATATGATAAACAATAATATCCAAGAACTCATATATCTAATGTAGCAATAAATTCAATAAAATCCAAGAAAGGATGGAAAGAAATAAGATATTCTTACCATTTTACATCTCGTCTTTTATTTCCCTGTTTTACTGCTTAAGAGAAAAATAAGCTATAAAACCAAATAAGAGAGGTGGAAAAACACATATATTATTGTAAAGTCGTAAAATATATCTCGCAATTGTTGGTTTCGTCTTGAAATGCGAGAAAAGGTTATTGTATAAGAGATGAAGATGCTGTGCTTCGGTATTAATGTTGTTTGCTTTATATCGTTCCTTTTCTTCAACGTTTGGAATAAAAAGATACCAAAATAAGGAGTGATTTCCATAAGGTGAAGATATTTTTAGAAGTTATTTTGATACATTGTTTTATGGAACAGTTATTTGTTCTTTTTTTAAATGGACTTGGAAACTAGAAATTAAACAGCGAATAGAAACAGTCAATTTTGTATAGGGGCGAGTACCGCGGGTTCCTCAGTTGTGTCGAAATAAGTTCTAGATCACAAACTCTGCATTACACTTTAGTATAGTTTGCCTAAAATGAGAACTCCTCCAGACATCCGTCTGGACCTGTGGCGGTGACTATGGTAACGAGGTATGACTATTTCAAGTAGGGGTGCGGGGTCACTGTTTTGGATTGGCTTCGCCTCGGGTCGGCGAAAGATAGGGAATCTCTTTCTTCGGTCCATTGTGTTAGTCCTAGAGTGAAGCCACCCTACCTGAAATGCGCCATTCTTGTTTCCATAGCACCTGGCAGCCTCAGACCTTGTGGCGGGAGGAGTTCTTAGCTTAGACAAACTATAGCCAAGAAGGAGGACATATTGTTGTGTTGCTGTTTATTGATTCACAGTTTCTTTGTGAATAAGTTTGCTTTACCATGTTTACTATCTAGTGTTCTCTTGTTTTTAAGCTGTATTTTGGTCTTTAGAGTTATAAAAATGATTTTTAGTTCTTATTATACATTCACAATATATTCATACCGTAGCAAAAAATACGGATTTTATCATATAGTAGCACCTGTTCTATTGGTTTTGATAACCTTTGCTCTCTGGGTAAGATTGGGTTCTGTGTGGTTCTGCCTCAATCCTCCTGATGCGAAACTATGCCAAGTCTACGAAAGCTGTAATGCAACGGAGAAGGAAGGTAACTATATCCAATGCTGAAAAAAATTTAATGGTCCTCCAGGAAAAAATTATTTCAGGTTCGAAAAAGGTTTCAACCGATTTTAATACGCGAAACAATACTTAAAAATCACAAATTGAACATAAAAAAAATTATTAATTTCTACAAATTATCTAAATTGAAAAATTCTACATGTTTCTAGTAATCAAATACAGAAACGCATTGAAAGGGCAGAAATGTGAAGTGAAAAGGTTTGAAAAAAAGTTGAAGACAAAATGGAAATTAAAGTTGAGAAAAAACTGCGGTAGCTGATGCAGGCAAACTGGGGCAGAATTCTTTTCCAAGTGCAATAGAGGATTTTTGAGTAACTCTTGTCACTATCACCCCCGTTCCTATTAAATTTGTCTTAGCTTAGCGTCATTTTATTTCTCATTTCGTCGTTCCAAACATTGCGTTTTCTTTTTCAAATCTGTTTTGTTTTTACCATTCACGTTATCGGAGTTTTGAGAATGATTACTTGCTTTCGAGTTCTCGAAACATGTAGACTTTTACCACCTAAATAGTTTGTGGAACTAATAATGTTTTTACTTCATCATAAGCATCTTTCCTCTACAATTTTCACGAGATTTTTCTTTCTATAAATGGGTTTAAATAAATGGGTTAAACTCTTCGAAAGGGGTTAAGATTCTTAAAAATGGGTAAAATTCTTTAAAAAAAAAATTATTTACCCTCAAATATAAAGATTTTACAAGCCAATAATTTGAATAATGTTTAAACGATTATGCTTAATTTTGTCGATGTAAATATTTAAGCCTCTACTTAAATAGTTACAGTTGTTAAAATTTTTTTGTTCTTTTCCAAAATCAGAATAATTTGATACCGATCGTTATAGATAAAGGACTGAAAAATAGAATTTGATTTATGATAGCGAAATGAAGGTAACAATATGAGAAGAAAGTAGATGAGCGAGATTATAATTAGAATCGATTTTACATTACAGTTTATGGGAACATATGTTATTTGTTAAAATATAAAACCCACTTCAACCAAATCTGTGAATAGGGAAAAGTTAACTTGAGTTTAACTATGTAAAGTATTAAAATATTTGTCCTTCTAAGTACAATTTTAACACACATTTAAGTATTATGAATCAAGTATTATGAATTATGCAATAGAAGTTCCTGTAATTGTTTTCGATAATTAAATTAATGAAATATTTTAAGACTTTTTCTGTATTTTCTATAATAACATTAAGTCTTTATCAGATGCAACAACTGGCCAAATTATTAGACGCACTGTAAGATTCTATGTAAAATCTTAATCATCAGGTGATACTATACAGCATTATTGTTTTTACGTGACTGAAACCGGTTTGTACTCGTTTACGTTCGTACATCAATTGATTAAATTAGAAGATATATAATATAAATTTGACAATTGGATAAATTAGACTATATAAATATAGAATATTTGCTATATCAGGTATTATATTAGTATATTATATTAGTATATTATAATAATTTTACCAAATTATTAGACACATTGTAGTTTTTGAATAATTACATGTTTTGCACGCGTTTACACGCAATACTTTTATATTTATATATACATGTACCAGGTTTTTATTCATTAGATTTTTTTAATACTTCCAATTCGTATTTATTTTTAACGTAATGCAATACATTGTTAACCAATTAATACACGACTGTACACCAACGCAAACCGGTTTCAGCCGCGTAAAAACAATAAAGCTGTATAGTATAACCTGATAATTTAGATTTTACATAGAATCTTATACTGCGTCCAATAATGTGGACATGGACTGTAGGGGAGGGTAGCCTCAAGCGGGTAGGTCGCCTAAAGCGGGTAGGCGTTCGTATCCCGCCGCTTGGCACGCAAGCGCCGATATCTAAGTATGCCGTGATTACCCGAATACTCACGAGTTTCAATCAGTCCCAGCGGAGCAGAAGTAAAGCGACATGGCTTAACCAAGCACTAAATAAAAAAATTAATAAGTTTATTAAAAAAACTCAAGGTATGTGACTTGTGGCTAGTCGAAAGCCGGCTTATTTTTTTATTGTCAGTACTATTATATTATTCTAACACTATTCCCCTATAAACTACGATATTCAATTTATTTATTTATTATTTTTATTTAAGGTTATAATTTTTTTTAGAAAAAAATATGCTTTGGGGCAAAGCGGGTAGGGCAAAACGGGTAGATACCCGCTTTGCCCTACTCGCAAAGTGGGTATATGAATCTCACAAATATATTGAATGTCACAAATATATATGAATCTCACAAATATATTGAGGCCCTTGAATATGCTAAAAAAATAATGTAATTTTTGTATCGCTGCCTCCTCATACAACTCATCGCATGCAACCTCTGGACCGTTGCGTTTATGGACCATTCAAAACTTACTTTGAACAAGAAGTTTCTACTTTTCAACGGCGCCATGAAGTTTGAATAATTACTCTGTACGACGTAGCTTCACTTGTTGGAGAAGCATATTCAAAAGCAGCTAGTGCACGAAACGCTGCTCAATGATTTAAATCCTCAGGAATATGGCCAACGAACCGACACGTAGATGCTGTCTTTTGGCCAGCTAGTCTGACAGACAGGGCTGATGTTATTGAAAACACCTACGATAGCCCATCGCAGATCCAATCTACTGATGCCGGTTGTCTTTCTAATTATTCTGATTGCTCTACTTCTACATCTGTATTTGAAAACGTGGTTCGCAATTACTCTCAAGCTTCAAGGATTTCGCTACGACCTATAAACGGAGAAACTTCGTATGATCCAGCTGTTGAAGATGATTCTTCATGTTCTACGACAACTAGTGACAATTCATTTCAACCAGTAGAAGAGCCATTGACACCTCATGTGAAGTCTTTGGATATTAGACCGCTACCAAAACCTACTCCGATCAAAACTAGTCGTAAACATAAAACTGAAAGTCTTAAAAAGTTCACCATTTAAAAATATGCAAATAGAAAAGGAAGAAAAGAAGAAACGTCTTAGTAACAATGCTGCTGTTCAAAAAAATTAAAAAAATCTTCCTTCGACCAGTAAACCAGGTAAAACTCAAAAACAAAGAGCTTCATAGAAAAAAATTGTAAAAGAGTATTTTTGTCTTGTTTGTGGGGGGCCTTATGAGGACCCACCGTTAGAAGATTGGATTGAATGTGGAGATTGTAAAGACTGGGCCCATGAAGCTTGCACAACTTATTCATGAAGAGGGTCTTATTTTTGCGAACTATGTCAAGAATAACAAATCATAATTTGAGACTAATAAAACAAGTCTAAAATTGTTATTTGAATATTATTTTTAACGTTTATTATACGTGTGATTAAGGTCTCATTATTAATGTTTAAGAAAATTAATATGCGCTTGTATTTGTAAAATCTATGGTGCTTACCCGCTTTGCCCGAACGGCTTACCCGCTTTAAGCCCCTTGTAGGGCAAAGCGGGTTTTTTCAGTGCTTTTTATTTTTGATAATAAATAATCATAAAATTTAAAATAACGCAATAATCATTTTATATTTTGAACTTCAAGATCTCTCTTAAGAAATAAAATCAAAAGCGCTGCGATAAAAGTCCAAAAACTACAACTTTTGAGAGTGTATTGTTAACCTACCCACTTTAGGCCACCCTCCCCTATGTGTTAAAAAAAACATAAGTATTAAACTACTATGCTCTGACATATGTGTAATTTTCTAATGCGCAATAGCAGCTTATTATTCTCACTAAAATAATTATTGTATATTTGGATGAAGCTTTATTGAGCTTTATTTTACAGGTATTTGAAACTTTTCAGGTTAAATTGAAAAACTATACCTATTTCTCTTAAACAGCGACAAAGAAAGTCGTCGTTTTATTTTCGAGTTGGCACCAAGCACAACAAAAATCTATAAATGTACATGTCTACTATAATTTCAGAAAATTATTTTCTCGCGCGGATAAAGAAAAGCTGAAACTTACAGCTATAAAATAGGAATAACTGGGGGTGGAGCCCACTAGCATTTTAATCGATCTGGTAATTGGTTCATTCTTGTCAATTTAATTTAGCTGTGAACATTAAAAAAAAAACTTTCAGATTTTTTTTCATGCATGAAACATAACCCAATGTGGCAGCTATTTACTTTCATTTAAAAGAATTAAAAAAGGTGTATCGAATATTTTGCATCGTCTGACAAATTCATTTGTATAGTTTTATTACGTAAATTTGAAATCCGATTTACCTAAAGGGAACTTGAAGTATGGTTGTGCTTAAAAAGCAATATAAAGTATAACAATTATTGTTTAAAAATAAAAATTTGATAATTCAGGAACAAAATCCATAGTATCAAACTAAAATTTTAAAAAAAATGAATTAAAATTAAATTTTAAAAAAAAATCTTGTTTTTTTTAAATCCAGAAACGATTTTATTATTTATCATTTAACTATTTCTAATTATTATTGCACTTTTTTATCTTGATTAACGTAAAGTGTAATGATTGTTATTTAAAAAATAAAATTTTAAAATACCTATATCTATACCTATAAATTTCTATAGCTTCAAACTAATAATTGAAAAAAAAAACAATTGCAATAAAAAAATAAGAATGCAATTTTCTTATTATTCGTCGTTAGGCTTTAAATTATAAGACGCACTATAAGATTTTATACAGAATCTTAATTTTCAGGTAATACTATACAGCCTTATTGTTTTTACGCGACTGAAACCGGTTTGCATTTCTTTACGTTCGTGTATCAATTGGTTAAATTAGACGATATGTAATATAAATTTGACGATTGAATAAATTTGACTATATATTATAAAAATATAGAATACTTGTTATATCAGGTATTATATAAGTATATTATGATAATTTGACCAAATTATTAGACGCACTGTAGTTTTTTAATAATTACATGTTTTGCACGTGTTTACATGCAATACTTTTATATTCATATTTATAGCTTCAAACTAATAATTGCAACAACAAAAAAAATTGCAATAAAAAGAATATGAATGCAAAATTTTTATTATTCGTCGTTAGGCTTCTTTAAAATACTTTATGGGAAGAAAATGTTTTGTTAGATGAAAGTATTTTTATTCAAATTCGAAAGATTTGTGGTGAAACATCTAATCTTAAAATATAACTTTTCATGGTTGCTTATTTCGAATTCTTTTTTCTGTTCGTTTCATTTGAAAACCTTTAAAAAGGTTTCTTTCTGCCCGACTAAAGTCCGTGCGCAAAACTCATCTTTATTCTTTAAAAACTTTGTCTTATAAATATTTTATTATGAGTTTAAGAGTTCCAAGACATAACAGATATTTCAAAAGGAGAGATTTAAGATTTTATACGAATAAATGAGTTAGTTTTTTACAAAAAGTAGGTCATTTATGCTTTTATAGGAGGGTTTATTGTCGAGAATCAAACATTGTACATTATTTCATTTTCATATTTAAAAATCTATCATATTCCTTGTTTGTTAATTTCAATTAATTTGTAATGTTTTGTTCTTTGAATTTATTGTACTGAAATACGTGAAAGAAACTTTTTTTTTATCAAATAGAGCTATAAGCTAGCAATTATCGCTGATGTTTACTTTGAAATATGTAAAAAATAAATCGTTAAATTTAAAACACCGGCTAGCTCTTTGCTAATTAGAAAATTTCATTTCGTTTTTCGCTCATCCCGCTAGAACGGTTTGTCGTAGAACGCTCTAATGACGACAGTGACCTTCCTTTATTTTATTTTTAAATTTAAAAACTATCATATTCCTTGTTTGTTAATTTCAATTAATTTATAATGTTTGTTTAAATAAGTATTATTTTTAAATATTACATGTTTTTCAAATGCATAATTCGGATTAATATAGCATCCCAAAAAAGTTTAAATTAACATTTTAATTATTTTGTCTCAAGCAATTTATGAAGACACACTGGTCATTCATTTGGTATGTGGACTGAGACAAACTGATACTGTTTATTTTTTGCACGTGTAGTCATGCGGAGTATACTCCCTCCCTAAGGTTAAGACAAATGAAAGGAGTCACGTAACATGCTCATTATTATCCAAAAGCCATCTTACTTAAGATTTTGCAAAGGGAATGGTGGCATTGTCTTTAATAAAAATCCTACTTGGTCCCTGTAAACTGCAGTAAAAGGGTTTCTTGAGATTTCCTTTAAAAAAAATCGATAACTTTTAGCGCTGAGTTCAGGCTTGCAATTGTAGATTCAATCTCGCCATATCCTGAAGGATATTTATCTAAGCCCAAAATATATAGAATTACTTTGAGAGCGAGCCATACGCTGAATGTAAAAAGCCGAATTTTCAAGGTCAATTCAGCCTTTGATGAATAAACAAGGAAATTAGTAAATTATTTAAAAAAAAACCCTTTTAGCACTAATTCTAATGAAAATCTCTTTATCATTATCCCGTAAAATAAGAACCACTAATCCCAATCGATACGAATTCCGCATCCGGCTTGCACCGACCACAGTGCTGACGTGAAATATCCTCAGTGGTAGATCATGTGTTAGAGTCCCTTTGCCGTCAGTCTAACCGTGTGAGGTTCTCGTAGTCTTCCTCTCCATGTGATGCAAATGCGGGTTAGCTCCATCAAAAAGTCTTCCACGAAGGCAAATTTCTCCCAATAATCGATCCAGGAGTTCTCATATCTGGATTGGGTTCAAAAATACAAAGCTATGGAACATTGATAGTCGTAAACCCAAAAAATTGGATCGGCTGTTCAACAACGGTTATGAATTAAAATATCCCGTAAAATCAAGAACGGAGAGAAAAAGTAAACCAACTGAAACTCGAGCTGAGCTAATTTCATCTCTGGTAGCCCTCATGAGAGCAGCGGCAAAGCTATGTTAAATCCTTCCCACACCATCAAATGAATCTTCATATTGCTGTCAGCTGTAAAATCCGTTGTCTTTTTTTTTTCTACCTTTCTGTGTTTCTACTATCCGTTGTCTTTTTTCTCTCATCTACTCTTTCGTTTTTATATCGCATACGAAATTTGTAATGTAAAAAAAATCAGTAGTAGTTTATGCTGATAAAAAAAGATAGTAAAAAAGAATTAAAGTTCCCTAGATGATTTAACGTGTTATCGCAAGAAGATGAGGGAAAGAGATGCGAGGATTTCTTTACCATCTCGCAGTAAGATGGCAGGTAGGTACTTTATTTACGTCAAAAAACTGGGTTATTGGCGACGGTTTAGGAATCATCCCTGAGAATGATCCGAAGACATGCCATCGCATTTTTGATCCTCTGCAGAGGGGATGACGCGCTTCGGTAGCCCGACGACTTGAACGCGAAGTCGAGCACTTTACGGTAGAGCAGTTTAACGAGGACCGATATCACTCACTCTCAGTCCGTACGCAGGCTGATCAAAGCGGTCACCCACCCGCTTACTGACTGCAGCCAGCGATGCTTGAATACGGTGTTCCACTGGGAATCGTGTCTTTACGATTAGTCCACTGCGGGACGGCAGCAAGTGTGAGGCTCATTAATTGTGTGGGAAGGCTTCTGCAGTGATAACACAGTTAATCTATCCTTTCCTCCAGTCTGCTCGTTTCCAGAAAGTCATTAATTGTCATCTGCAGAGAGATTTTTTATGACTGCCCACATACATTCGATCTTNTAATGTTTGTTTAAATAAGTATTATTTTTAAATATTACATGTTTTTCAAATGCATAATTCGGATTAATATAGCATCCCAAAAAAGTTTAAATTAACATTTTAATTATTTTGTCTCAAGCAATTTATGAAGACACACTGGTCATTCATTTGGTATGTGGACTGAGACAAACTGATACTGTTTATTTTTTGCACGTGTAGTCATGCGGAGTATACTCCCTCCCTAAGGTTAAGACAAATGAAAGGAGTCACGTAACATGCTCATTATTATCCAAAAGCCATCTTACTTAAGATTTTGCAAAGGGAATGGTGGCATTGTCTTTAATAAAAATCCTACTTGGTCCCTGTAAACTGCAGTAAAAGGGTTTCTTGAGATTATTTTTAAAATATCGATAACTTTTAGCGCTGAGTTCAGGCTTGCATTTGTAGATTCAATCTCGCCATAACCCGAAGGATATTTATCTAAGCCCAAAATATACAGAATTACTTTGAGAGCGAGCTATACGCTGAATGTAAGAGGTCGAATTTTTAAGGTCAATTCAGCCTTTGAAGAATAAGCAAGGAAATTAGTAAATTATTTTTTAAAAAAAACCTTTTTTTGGACTAATTCTAATAAAAATCTCTTTATCATTATCCCGTAAAATAAGAGCCACGAATCCCAGTCGATACGAATTCCGCATCTGGCTTGCACGGACCACAGTGCTGACGTGAAATATCCTCAGTGGCAGACGGATCATGGGATAGAGTCCCCTTGCAGTCAGGTTAACCGTGGGAGGTTCTCGTTGTCTTCCTCTCATGTCTTCCTCTCATGCAAATGCGGATTAGCTCCATCAAAAAGTCCTCCACGAAGGCGAATTTCTCCCAATATTCGATCCAGGATTTCCCTTGTCTTCTGGATTGGGTTCAAAATTACAAGGCTGCGGAGTTAAACATTAGTGGTCGTAAACCCATGAAATTGAGTCGGCTGTTCAACGACGCTTATAAAATGAAATATCCCGTATGATAAAGAACGGAGAGTAAAATTAAACCAACTGAAACTCGAGCTGAGCCAATTTCATCTCTGGTAGCCCCCATGAGAGCAGAGGCAAAGCTATGTTAAATCCTTCCCACACCATCTATGAATCTTCATATTGCTGTCAGTTGTAAAATCCGTTGTCTTTTTTTTCCCAACCTTTCTGTGTTTCTACTATCCGTTGTCTTTTTCTCTCATCTACTCTTTCGTTTTTATATCACATAAGGAATTTTTAATATAAAGAAAAAATCAGTAGTAGTCTACGTTGATAAAAAAAGAGAGTAGAAGAAGAATTAAAATTTCCTAGATGATTTAACGTGCTATCGCAAGAAGACGAGGGGAAAAGATGAGACGATGAGAGGACTTCTTTGCCATCAAGTAGTAAGATGGCAAGTAGGTACTTTCATTATGTCGCACACTGGGCTGTTAAGGAAACATCCCTGAGAATGATCCGAAGACATGAAATCTCAATTTTGATCCCCTGCAGAGGGGATAGCAGCCCTGCTTTGGTAACCCGATGACCTGCGAGCGAAGACGAGCATTTTACGGTAGAGCAGTTTAACGAGATACCACTCACCCTCAGTCCGTACGCAGGCCGATCAAAGCGATCGTCCACCCGCTTACTGACAGCAGCCAGTGATGCTTGACTACGGTGTTCTACTGGGAACAGCGTCTTTACGATCAGTCCATTGCGGGACTGCAACAAGTTGGAGGCTCATCAATTGTGTGGGAAGGCTTCAGCAGTGATAGCACACTTAACCTAGCATTTCCCCATGGCTACTTGTTTCTCGAAAGTCATTAATTGCCCCCTGCAGAGAGATTTTGTCATGCAAGTTGAATTTTCTAGCAGGACAATGCCTATTTACGTTTCAAATTTTTCAAGGGGGTTATAAAAGGGAGTGATTAACATGTAATGACCTGTCCATAACTCTGACCTCTATCTTCAAAAAACCGTCCATCCTCAGCTGAAGTTTATGCACCAAAATGAAGTTTCACAGTTTCACAGTTTCAGACTGTGAGCTAATTGGTGGTTGTCATCATTGAAACCTGGTATAATATTGGTTCCTTTGTCCCAGAGGGTTTATTAAATAGTGCACAGCGACATACATTTCAAGTAATAGTTAAACATGACGGATGATTATTTACAGAAGTGGCTGCATTTCGGCGAGACACTTTTCCCCTTCGTTTATAAAGTAAAGCAAATTTTACTCTCTTCAAATGCAAAACTCGTATCTTTTGTAAATTATAATTACATATTTGCTGTAAGGATCATCTTTCATACAATAATCAAACAAAGGTGTGATTCCTCTGACAAGTACCGATTTTTAAGAAAGGGTGCAATTTTATTATATTTAATTTATTAAAATTTATGTAAAATATAATTCGGTTAGTTAATAAGGATTATAATTTAATTACACATTTCGTAGTAAAAATAAAGCAAGAAAATATTTTTTATGCTAAAAAAGAAAATGAAAATAATTATCTCGTTTGTAAAACTATTTTTTAATTAAAGTAAATGTAAAATTAAAAATAATTAAAAACAAATATAAAAAGTTCATTACAAACCTAATTATGTATGAAATATAGGAAAAAAGTAGTTAAATATTTTGGCCAGGAAACTAAAATATTCAAAGCACCTTTAGAATCTCTAAATGAGTTTAACAACAAGTTCAGTTTTCTTTTTATTTCTTTTTTTAAATGAAAAATTAGAGTATCAATTACAAAAAAGAACAACTCTTTAAAAAAAGTTGAACAGAAAAGTTTAATATTAAAAATAAAATATTTGTTGTTCGTGGTTCGTTTACTTTCATTCCTGAATTCTTTTAATATTAATCGTTCGGGAAGCAGACACAAGTAAATAAGTAATTACGTGATCGTCAAAAAAAAGATGAGTAAAAAAAGTAAATAAAGTTTGACATATTTAATATATTTTTAATTTTAGTTTATTTTTTTCCTCGTTTTGATTTTTACGCTACATTCCTAAAATGTTGCAAATTTGCTCAAACATTTATTTTTTGTTCTAGCATCGCGATCAATTAATTATAAATAACATTTAAAAAAAAAATAGAATAAATTCGTTTTTTAAATTTTGTGAAAATTTTACTTTGACAGACAGTTATTTGAATAATGCTTAAATTTTTTCTTTAAAAAAACGATTTATTCAGCATATGTAACAAATAAAGTAATTATAAAAAAAATAAATAATAATAACAATAATAATCATAAAAATAAGCAATTGGGCACATGAGCTGCATTTATTTAAACATTTTTATTGTCATATTTTATATATTTATCTTAAAGCTGTATTTCTGTTTTGTTACATCACTTAATTTTTGACAACCTGCAAATTTAAGATAATTTGAGATGATTTGCATATTTATAAATGTTTCTGATGATTTGCTTTGTTTAATAAATCAATTATTATTGAAAGTTTTTACGTACTCATACAGTGTTAAGTCACTTCATTTTAAAAGGTGATCACAGTTCAAAATATAAATTTCCTATTTATTCTTTTCTTAAACACAAACAAAAGACAAATATCAGGATTTTCTACATTTGCAAATAAAACAAAAAACTTCATCTAACAAAAATCGATTGATAGCCTAATTTAGAATGTAAGTGTATATGAATATGGTTTATTTACGATAATTTATTTCAATTGTCACGAAGCAGTACTATTTCCATAAATGTCCGACACCTTTACGGGACAAAGTGGTCAATAAACAACTTGATCCAAAACAAATATAAGAAATACCCAACTTTTCAAGGCAAGTTATTAGAAATTTATACACTTGCATGTAAAATTAACACTGGAACGACCAGAGAGGTCATTTTGACCGCAAACTAATTTTGAAATATAAAGCAGATACAAACCAGAAGGAAAAATAAACGTAATAAAAAATAATAAGCATAAATAAATAGCATGATATAAAGCATAAATAAAATGTATTTATGCTTAATAATAGCATATGCAATAATATGCATAATAATAGCATAATATAAACATAAATAAAAATACTAATAAGCATAATAAGCATAAATAAGAAATAAGAGTATCATCGAACACCGAATAAGAACTGTATACTTTGTAGTAATATTTAGATAAAGCGTTAATTCCAAAGAAAAAATTAGGAAATTAAACTTTATTTTTTACGATGCTTAGATTAAGTTCGAAAAGTAAAATAATTGCAATCAATCATGGAAGAATATGTTTTATTACCTAAAACATGTTATTTAAAGAGATGTTTGTAATATGCGTGGAACAGTAATTTTACCGTATGGAACCATTGCCGTGTATGGAACCGTAACGAGTTTAGAAACAAATTATATGCAAATGAAAATTGGAAATTCAATTTTATCAAAAACAAAACGTATAAACTAAAAGAAAAATATTTACTAGTTACTCAAGGGGAGTTCAAAGTATAGAGAAGACATGGAAAAATTACAGAATAATGAAGAGAGACGAAGAAAATTACTAAAATAAAATAAAATAACATAACATAACATAATTAAAAAAACTTAAAAAATTTTAATAAAAATCCGGGAAGAAAAGATACAATCTCTTCATCAGCTCACACGATTATTATTTTTTATTATTATTTTATGTTATTTTATCTTATTTTAATTTTCTCTTTTCATTATACAGTAATTTTTTCCATGTTTATTCTATACTTTGAACTTATTTTATGAGTTATGATAACTGTTTAACGGAAAATCTGGTTTTCAAATATATATAAATCGCATTACCACACATTTGGAAAACATACAAAACTGAAAAGTAAATTTTATCGAATGAATGCATTATCGAATGAATGTAATTTTATCCTGTGCTGCAATAATTAGACAATGATAAAATTAATTCAACAATAATTTTAGGTAGAATGATAATTTTACCACATTTACCAAATTCCATCTTTTATTTTAAATCATACATAATAAGTCTATTCTAATATCATACCATATGTTATAAATTTATTGCTAATTTTACCAAACTCATTACCAATGCGCTTGAGTAAAAAATTACAGAATTTTTTAGTTTTTCCATTGAGCCAGAAACACGGTAAATTTTATCATATTTGTGTTTCTTAAACAATACTTATTTTTTCAGTGCTTAAGAAATAAGTGAAAACTTTTGTAACTTCTTTTAAATTAATTTAGAAAGCAATTACATTTCGAAAAAAAGTGTCAAAACATTGAATTTCATGCAGAACATGGAACATGAACGAGTAGGAATCAACAAGAAATATTTTTCAGTAGATTCCCAGTATTTTTCACATTGTAAACAATGTGTTTTTCGCAGAAACAATGATGAGGATGAGGTTGTAACAATGTAAGACGAGATAGTAACAATGTGTTTTTCACATTGTTAGTACCTTATCACATTTGGGCGGAAAGATACTTTCCTATTTTCTTGATAAAGTTGTCAAATACTTTTTTTCAATTTGAAATAAGTAAGTGATGAAGAAAGCGGTATTAGAAGAACGGTTTCAGGAAGTGACATTCTTTTTCACCATCTACTCAGCGTAATGGGAATTTTTTTAAGTGCTGAAACAAAAGTATTTTGTGCAGTGCAGCAATTTCGCTCTTTATTGTTTTTCACGTAGCCGGAACATGGCGTAAATGCTTAAAAGATTAAGCAATTTATCTTATACATCATGGCTATAAATTTCTTGAATAACGGACTAAAGTAATTACAAGAGGAGAGTCTAAAAAATCATTTTAAGCAAATAAAATGCCTCGATTTCTAATTCAATATTTACAAAAAGAAAATGTATGAAAAATATAAAAATGAGGTCTATTACAGCGAAAAAAAAACATTTTTAAAACTTTAAAAATCTTTTTGAGAGAATATTATTAATGAGGTGTAAGAATATTATTAATCATTCTAGCTGAAAAAAAATTAAATACGAGATGCTTCTGTGAAATTTTATCTCTTTTTTTGTTGTTTGTTTTCTTTCCAATTTGCATCAGACACAGTTTAAAACACTGTTTAATTTTATTACTGATAAATATGAAATATTTTTCAGTTCCATTGTTTATTTTAACAGTTTCCTTCCATTAAATCAACAGACACATCTCTTTTTTCTTTCTTTTATTCAGATTTCAATTTGCGTATTTCTATATAATATATCAGGTTTATTGTTCTTAATTCACATAATAACTTTTTTATTGAATTAAAAAAAATATTAATATCGTGCTTTAAATGTATACTTTTAAGTAAAAGGTACAACGTCAATTGCTGCTGACTTTGTCTGAAACACACTTATTATAACAAATTGAGGCACTTTGCAAGAAATTTACACACAAATTTCTTTCTTTCCAAACTTTTCTCCGAAAGTACTCAAAAGAAAAATGCTTTCCGAAAAAGTTGTTTTTTGGAGTAGGTGTGGTAGTATCGATAAAAAGAGTCACGTTACTTGATACAGAAAGTTGTTAACGAAACTTTTTTTTTCCTCAAAGAAGAGAAATCGACCTACAAAAAAAAAGTTTCGTGACATCTGCTAGCAAAGGCCATTTCCTTATCAACATAAAAAAATACTTTTGATATAAAAGGGTACCTATGATAGCTTAAAATTGCAAAAAGAAAGTTTTATTTGGTAATATATAATTACAAAAACAAAAAAATTAATTTAAAACTGTTATTCCGCCTCAGAAAATACTGCTGCTTTTAATTGTAAATGTACCCTAGTGCCCAATAATTCGTTCTTTGAATTTTATCGTTATCTAATAGATCAGTTGCTTCCTTTTTTAAAAAAAAAATTGCAAAACCTTTTTTTTTCTTTATAGATATTAATTAGTGCAGAGAATTTGCTCCACTATTTGGCAATTTTAATAATCATTATTTATTTAAGTTTGATTATGTTTACAGCAAATAAATATTTATTATTAAAAAACTGAACTCAGTGGCGCGACAGCCCATAGAGGGCCAAGGCCTACTGTGCCCATCTCAGTTTTCTTGACCTTGGGCTCTGGGGTGCAGGAGCAGATGTTCCGGTCAGGTGGTCAGCCGAACGCGGAACCCCCAGTGTCTAGTTCCCAAGCATGTTTGGTACTCATTTATCGACCCAAATATTTATTATTAACTAAATATAAAAGTTACATTATAATAAAAAATTTACTATTTTTTATAAAAGTGGAAATTTATTAATTAAGATTAATTTATCAATTATGAATATAAAGGAAGAAGATATAATCTCGGAAAATTAATCTTAATTGATAAGGAGATATCGGTAATGATAAAAAAGTTGATGAAAAGCTATGATGTTTACCTAACTTCACAATTATTGATGCTTTATACTGTGAAAAAAAACTGAATTAAATATGGTAAAAAGTACCGGCACTCAGAGTGCCGGTACCATTATATTCTTTTTTTAAGGAACATATTACAGAATAAAACCCTGATGTCCCGTAATGTTTACAGTAATAATTACTGTAAAATCACTGGCTCATTCTAAATAACTATTACTGTAAAAATTACGGTATGATATTTTATGGTAAAAATTGATTTTACAGATAATGCATCCAAAGTGCCAGTACTTTATACCGTAATCTCATCCCAGATTTTTTTTTACAGTGAACACTCAAAAGTGTTAAATAAAATCTGCCCTTACAATCAGCTGAAAATGTTTTTCCCAATTGTGAATTTTTTTAGTCACGGACAATTTTTATAGCATACTTTTAGTATTACTTGGAGATTTTTTTCTTTTTCAGCTACTAATCTTTACCATTTAAGAATGAAAAACACAAGAATAAAAATCAAAGGAAATAACAAGAATCACCAGAACCAATATTTAACAAAAAAGGAATTACTTAAAATCAAAGGAGATTATTTGATGAAAGACCTATTATTGAAAGAAAAAAAAATTCAATGATTTCTAAGACACAATTTGTTTGAATGCAGGATCAAGTGGGCCCACCAAACTTCTTAGAATTTTCTAGTTTCTTAAGGATGTCATGACAAGTTTTGTGTAATGACAGATATTGTTAACATCATATGGATATGATGCAGAAATAGAATTTGATTTAAATATTTGCATTATAATGGAATTTAAACATATTTTGTGTTAATGATTGATTGGCGAATTTGTGAAAGAAGGATGTTAATGTTTATTAACAAGTTTAATGATTATTAAATATAAGATAAAAAAAAATATAACTGACAATTGTAAATTAAAACTAATGTACGAAACAATGAATATCACCCAATTAAATAGCAAAGGAATCAATTATATAGATACAATCAGCTGGATATAATAACGAACAGTTTTAAAGAACATGTGTATCATGATTACCAAAAACCATAATCATCAATATAATGTATAAGGATCATAGAAATACAAATACATCAAGTGGATATCTACATTGTACTGACGTGATTTGTTTGATATGTACTAAGAGTTTGAAGAAAAAAGTAATAAACCTATGGAGACTATTTGCTTAAAGACCTACAATTAAAAAAAGGAAACAGGTGATTTACAGGTTATACAAATAACTTAGAGGTAAGAAATTTAGAACAAATGCATGTCTTTAAAAGTACGGTAAATTCTGTTTAGTTTCGTTACTTTNTTTTCTTTCCAATTTGCATCAGACACAGTTTAAAACACTGTTTAATTTTATTACTGATAAATATGAAATATTTTTCAGTTCCATTGTTTATTTTAACAGTTTCCTTCCATTAAATCAACAGACACATCTCTTTTTTCTTTCTTTTATTCAGATTTCAATTTGCGTATTTCTATATAATATATTAGGTTTATTGTTCTTAATTCCACATAATAACTTTTTATTTAATTTTGAAAATAAAATATTAATATCATGCTTTAAATGTATACTTTTAAATAAAAGGCAACGTCGATTGCTGCTGACTTTGTCTGAAATGCACTTATTATAACAAATTGAGGCACTTTGCAAGAAATTTACACACAAATTTCTTTCTTTCCAAACTTTTCTCCGAAAGTACTCAAAAGAAAAATGCTTTCCGAAAAAGTTGTTTTTTGGAGTAGGTGTGGTAGTATCGATAAAAAGAGTCACGTTACTTGATACAGAAAGTTGTTAACGAAACTTTTTTTTTCCTCAAAGAAGAGAAATCGACCTACAAAAAAAAAGTTTCGTGACATCTGCTAGCAAAGGCCATTTCCTTATCAACATAAAAAAATACTTTTGATATAAAAGGGTACCTATGATAGCTTAAAATTACAAAAAGAAAGTTTTATTTGGTAATATATAATTACAACAACAAAAAATTAATTTAAAACTGTTATTCCGCCTCAGAAAATACTGCTGCTTTTAATTGTAAATGTACCCTAGTGCCCAATAATTCGTTCTTTGAATTTTATCGTTATCTAATAGATCAGTTGCTTCCTTTTTTAAAAAAAAAATTGCAAAACCTTTTTTTTTCTTTATAGATATTAATTAGTGTAGGGAATTTACTCTATTATTTGGCAATTTTAATAATCATTATTTATATAAGTTTGATCATGTTTACAACAAATAAATATTTATTATTAATTAAATATAAAAGTTACATTATAATAAAAGATTTACTATTTTTTATAAAAGTGGAAATTTATTAATTAAGATTAATTTATCAATTATGAATATTAAAAACTAAGGTATAATCTCGGAAAATCTTAATTGATAAGGAGATATCGATAATGATAAAAAAGTTGATGAGAAGCTATGATGTTTACCTAACTTCACAATTATTGATGCTTTACACTGTGAAAAAAATCTGAATTAAATATGGTAAAAAGTATAGGCACTCAGAGTGCCGGTACCATTATATTCTTTTTTACCGGAACATATTACAGAACAAAAACCTGATATTCCATAATGTTTACTGTAATAACTACAGTAAAATCACTGAATCATTCTAAATAACTATCACTGTAAAAATTAAGCGACGATATTTTACGGTAAAAAAATGATTTTGCAGATGATGCATCCAAACTGCCCGTACTTTATACCGTAATCTGATCCCAGATTTTTTAGAATTTTTTTTTACAGTGAACACTCAAAAGTATTAAATAAAATTTGTCCTGCCAATCAGGTGAAAATGTTTTTGTCACTTGCGAAATTTTTCAGTCACGTAGAAATTTTATGGCACAGTTTTAGTATTTCTTGAAGAGTTTTGATTTCTTAGCAATTAATCTTTACTATTTAAGAATGAAAAATATAAGAATGAAAACCAAAAGACTTAAAATAATCACAAGAATCAATATTTAACAAAAAATTAATTATTTAAAATCAAAAGAGATTATTTGATGAAAGACCTATTAATGGAAAAAAAAACAAATTGAATGATTTCTAAGACGCAATTCATTTGAATACATGATCAAGTGTGCCTACCAAACTTCTTAGAATTTTCAAATTTTTTAAGGATGCCTTAGAAAATTTTTTGTAATGACAGAATTTGTTAAAATCATGTTGATATAATGCAAAAATAGAATGTGATTTACTATTTGCACGTTAATGGAATTTAAAATTTTTTTATGTTAATGATTGATCGTCGAATTTGTGAAAGAAGGATGTTAATGTTTATTATCAAGTTTAATGGTTATTAAAATATAAGATAAAAACAATATAACTGACAATTGTAAATGTAAATTAATGTACGAAACAATAAATATCACCCAATTAAGTGGCAAAGGAAACAACTATCAAGATACAAATAGCTGCATATTTGTATAATGAACAGTTTTAAAGAACGTGTTAATCACGATTAACAAAAACCATAATCACCAATATAATATGTAAAGATCAGGCAAATACAATATAAATACATCAAATGGATATCCACAATTGTACTGACGTGATTTGCTTGATATCTACTAAGAGTTTGAAGAAAAAAATAATCAACCTATGAAGACAATTTGCTTAAAGACCTACAATTATAAAAAGTAAACAAGTGATTTACAGGTTATATAAATAAGTCATAGGTAAGGAATTTTGAACAAATGTATGTCTTTAAAAGTACGGTAAATTCTGTTTCGTTTCGTTATTTTTATATGGCTTCTCTAAACGATTTTTAAATACTAATTTTTCTAAAAGAAATCAGTAAAACTTTTAATGTCACCGCACTTGCATATTTAAGCAAGATTATGGTTTTTTTCTGATCCATAATTAATGATTAGTATCTTGTGTAAACGACATTGATTAATGGAACAATGATTGGACAAAAAACTACTTACAATATATTACCTTATTTTCTTAGAAGCGCAGGTGTTTCGTATTATTAAATAATTTTTATATTCTTTGAATGCTCCTCTACCACTCAAAAGAATTAAGCTTTAAAAATTTTTTATATTAATTTTAATATTATTAAAGTTTATATTTTATTTTTTTATTCTGCAGATTGCATTATTTTAGATTTTGTACAGTTTTATAATTTTTGTATAAAGAATAATATATTTCTAATGTTAAATACAATGTTAGAATTTTCATTCTAAGATATTACGATGAAATAACCGACTGCAGCCTGTCCATTCAATTTACTATAAAGTTTACGGTTAAAAACATTTCTTTACCTTTACGGGTTTGAAGTCTCTAACAACTGGCATGGTTAAATGACCGTGAATACAAAATAATAGGATTTTCTATCCATTTGCAACTAACATGGGTTCAAGACCGTAGAAATGAAATTTGACTACACGTTGGAGTTGGGTATGGTAGCGCTTTTTGTTAGGTAATGACAATTGGAGTTACGATGCGGTTGAGTTCATTTTTTTCAAGTGAACCATGGAATGGTGCTTAGTTAATTTATTTAGTGCTGCCATCTATCGCGTGAAATGGGGACACTCTATCATTTTTTGTTTTAAAAATTTCGGTTGTGCTGACACCTTTGTGTGAATGAGAATTCCGTATACCAATAGTCCATGATATGGCGTTTAGAGGGCGCAGGCCACTAGATAATAGAGACGCTGGGATTAAAACTTCCTTTCAGCAGGTCATGAGATTAACAAATTAGTCCTCTCGGCTTTAGTAAGTATCCTGGTGTAAGTAACAAAGTGTTTTCATAAGGTGCTTTATACATACTTAATTCCCATACCATTATAAGACAACCTCAGTTGTGTTCGACTTCCCATGATGGAAAATAAAAGTATGAATTCGTAAACCTTATCACATGACTTAGCTTTCAGATTAAGAAGAACGTCCTAGTGGTCCTAGTTGGTGCAGTTAAATTTCTGGTTCTTTAACCGTATAAGGTGAAAACAGTTTTTAACAGGTAGAAAACATATGAAAACAGAAATATATTAAAACAGTTTGATATTTCTCACGGTAAATATTTCCAATACCATCTTTTTTATGGTTATTTCACTGTTTTCAGTTGAATATAGTAAAATAACAATTAAATAATTGGTATTTAACCATATTTTTCGGAAATTTCAAACAGTGTGCAAATGGTGCCCTTGAAATAAATTAAATAAATAGTTCATTTGTTAACATAGCTTATAGCAAAAATGGTTTAGTTTTTCAAATTTTTTAAAATATTTCAATGTAATCAGGATCTTTTTCTTTTAAAAAAGCACCAGTTGAAAAGTTTCACTTCTTTTTACTTTAATAAGAAATATTTTTCTTTTCTTTTTTAAAAGAAGGACACTAATTGAATAACATAAATTTTACAAAAGTAGGTTGTTTACATTGCTTAATAATTTAACTATGATCAGAAATTTTCTTTAAAGATAGGGTACTGGATTGAAAAAATTTTTCAAGATTTCAACGTCACTGCGAATAAAGTTTTTTTATTGAATGCCAACAATGGTGGCAACTACTTTACACTAAAGTGGTGTGGTATAACAGACAGTTCCTGACGTTGTGAAACACCAAGAATGTTCTATTACACTACTTGGTGTAAAGTAGTTGTTATTATTGTTGGCATTCGGTAAGATTAAAATGTCCAATTAAATTCGGATAAGATGCACATAAAAGCCAGTTAAGTTATTTTAACGAAAAAATATAAAATAAGAATCAAAAATTTAGGATGCATGCATCCCTAAATCTTAAAAATAAATAAGTTTGTGAATCAAACATACACGTAGCGCAGAGAGATTTTTTTTTCCAATGTCAGTTGGGGAATGACTTACGTCATACAGGCATTTGAAGGGCGGATTTGTTGGCCACTTTTCCAGGGGCACCATGTTAGGTGGGCCAATATTGCTCCTACAGTAAGGACAGATAGTACAAAGAATGAAAGAACATCCATGCCTTGCCCGGGATCAGAACTTTTCTGATGAAAGACCAGTTCCATGACCCCTACACAGGCCGGTCGGAGCACAGAGAGAATTGTAAGATAAATTCGAATTAGGCTTAATGGGGAAGCAGCGGATAGAAATTATTTATTATAAAATTAGTTTGTTACTAGTGTACAAATATTAAGAAAATCGAAATATAAATACTCTTATTACACAACTAAAGTTATACATACATATTTAAATCTCGAACATTAGTTTCTATAGATGAATAGAAGCATTGAAGTCGACAGCAAACTCGTAATCTATTGTTCACAATTACAGATAATAACCTAAATTAAGTCAGCGTTGGAGCTGGATTTTTAATATATGGTTTGAATCTTGAGTAATTGTGATCTTGGAGCAAACTTTTTGCATTTTAGGTCCTTACAGTTTACTTAGACCATTTAAAAATTGGATATTAAAGCTCGATTTTGCATTAAGTTACAAAAGTGTTTCTTCACAAAAGTTTGTGGTTTGTTCAACATCAAATTTGGGGAGAATTACACCTTAATATTTACGGTGTATAATCAAAAATTTCAGTTTCTTAACAAAAAAAAGTTGTGTTACAAGTTTAAAAATTTCAATTTTAAGACAAAGCTGTCAACATTGTTGTAAACCAACTGTAATTACAGCGCAATTTGAGCGCATGCTGTTCGTGTTACAGAATTTCATAAAAAATTAAAATATACTTTTAAAAACAGGAGGCTTCATAAATATTGATTCTGAATACTGTATTATTGAAGATTATGTACAGTTTCATAATTTTTGTATAAAGGATCATCGATTTCTAATTTTAGCGGCAAATGGGGCCGTTAAAATAAACTGCCTCCTCTCACAGACTATAAATTTGTTCTGATCGCTGGATTAAGCTCCAATTGCAACCTTTCCATGCTTCTTTGGTAAATGGTGCGAAGATGACTGAGTCAGCAGTATTATGTCGTGATAAGTACTCAGTTTTCTAAATTGCCCCCTAATGTACTCCAGCTGTCCCTCCCTTTCACTTTTACGTCCAGACAAATCGAGGAAATTTAATAGAAACTGCTTTTGAAAGTTTCTGAGAGAGAATCTAGCTTTTAGTTGTTTTACAGATATAAATTGTAATACGGAAAGTGTAAAGATGCAGTTTGTAAATCCTGCAAGTCGAAGAATAATAGAATATTAAAAATGCGCACTATTTAAGACGTTAACATGGTTCGTTATTTCTACTAGAAGCAGAAAATTTCTTTTGATGTAAGCACCACATACTTAAATTTTTATCTAGATTGTCAACGTGACTCATACTTCAACTCTAATCAGAAATTTCTTTTCGAGTATTAGTTTTGAAAATTTCATATGTTTTAACAAATATGTTTGTTTAGTTAAATATTTTTAAGTATACTGTAGTAGTTTATTTATGTCGCGCTAGAGCTACACTATGGGCTATTGGCGATGTTTTGAGTAACATCCCTGAAGATAATCCGAAGACATACCATCACAATTTTGATCCTCTGCAGAAGGGATGGCATCCCCCCCTTCGGTACCCCGACGACCCACGCACGAAGATGACCACTTTACGGTAGAACAGTTTAACGAGGACCAATACCCCACACCCTCAGTCCTTTCGTAGACTGATCAAAGTGATCACCCGCACACTGACCGCAGCCAGTGATGCTTGACTTCGGTGTTCTTCAGCGAACTTTGTCTTCACTTTATCTACTGGGGATCAGTCCACTGCGGGTCCTTTAACTATACTATATATTTCATGCGCAAAGACATTGTAAGCATTAGAACTGCTTTGATTTTATCAAAGCGGGGGTAATAAGAGGGAAAAGATAATGGCTGCAGAAACAGCAAGCTTTCAAAAGCATAAACAAGCTAAAGATAACAAGCCTACGCATTTCAGAAAGTGAATTTCTAAGCGTATCACGTGTTTTGAAAGTCGAATTTTCCTAAAACGCCATGCGTAGTGAGAAAAAGTAATCAGTAATTTTCTTTTAATAAGGAGACTTGTATTAAAAAAAACAGCACTTAGCAGCTAACAATTTCTGTTATTTATAGAGAGGGAAAAGTCGTTCTATTATAATACATTTTAACTGCATAGAAATGTATTATTTGAAGTTGGAGATCATTCTAAGTCTTAAAAAATTTTACGTGACAGTTTTGTTTGCTTATAGCGTCGTGACAGAACTGTAAAGGAGTGAATTTTAAAACAACTTTGCTTGCTCCTTTCCTGTTTTTAACAAATAAATGCTCTTTCCAGAAATGTCATTACCACACAGTACGGTAATTTTACCAGGATTGTTTACTCCATGCATATCAGACTAATCTCTCAATCAATGGTATTTTCGCTTATTTTTATCAAACTGATTCCTGAATTTTTGGTACATCAACGTTCCTCCACTAAAATTATGTTTCATTCAATGATTTAGCGCAATGATTTTCAAAAAACCGATAAACATTTTCAATAATGTAGAGCGATGGGTAAATTGTTTTCCAAGCAAAATTGCTATTGGAAGTGAAAATACCCTCTTGATTCATGAAAATTATTAATTTTCATCCTAAAATAATATGTTTATTAAATTTTCAGTACGGCATCAAGAACTATTTTTCAAACTGTCTCAAATATCCGTTTGAGTTAATGCAATAACTTATACTTTTTTAATGCTAAGCACCAATAGGACGAAAAAAAATAATGAACTGTTCAATTGTAAAAGAACAAAAAAAAATAATAATAAAATACAGAATTCAATTTGAAATAAAATGTCCTTGACATAAGTCTTTCTGCTCTGGTAGTTTTCCAGGACATCGTGGATTCGATGCATTGCCTTCTTTTTTTTGTGACAAAAGAAATATCAAGCGCGCTGAGCAGTGAGTGTAAAGGAAAATGCATTTCAATAAGTTTTTCCAGAACACTGACAGCGACCTTAGCAGCATAAAGTCGGAAAGATTGGTATTGTTCGTAAGCGTCGACAGGGGATGAGGGAACTGGTGGGGGAATATTGGCCATCAGGTTGGGCTGTCACTCAGTGTCCGGGGACACGAACACCGGATCCATTTTCCTGTTCCTTTCTTCTGCTATTTTTGGCATCTGTCCAGAATAGACAGATGTGAAGCATTGGTTTGTATGATGAAAGAATCCCATTCTTTAAATGTAGATTTATTTGAAGCACAGATGAAATGGAACAATTTTTTTTATTTTAGTTTGGACTGATGTTATATGCAATTTAAATAGCATCACAGATATACACTGTATGTACTATAAATTAATTTTTGCAATGTCAGTATTTATGATATAAAAATAAACATTAATGCAGAATAGGTAAATAGTATTATTTTTTATGCTTAAACTATCATCATTTAAACGAGAATAAGAGTCTCTCCAGCTGAATGGGTCAATATATGAAAGATGGTTACATATATTCTGCTTGTATTGTTCTTGTTTAATGTTTGTGTTCTCCATTAGGCATACACTTAATAACTGTTCTTGATTATTGTTCATGTTCTTGCTTATTTTTTATCCTTAAACTATTACCCCTAAAAAGAGAATAAGAGTCTCTCCAACTGAATGGGTCAATATATTAAGATGGTTACAGATATTCTGCTTGTATTGTTCTTGTTTAATGTTTATGTGCTCTATTGGTCATACACTTAATAACTGTTCTTGATTATTGTTCATTTTCTTGCTCATTTTTTATGCTTGAAAACTATCATCATTTGAACGAGAATAAAAGTCTCTCTGTCTGAATTGGTCAATATATTAAGATGGTTACAGATATTCTGCTTGTATTGTTCTTGTTTAATGTTTATGTGTTTTATTCGGCATACACTTAATAACTGTTTCTAATTATTGTTCTTGTTCTTGCTTATTTTTTATGCCTGAAATGAAGAAACACAGAGGGAATAAGACGCAAATAAAATTAGCGAACACTCGGTTTGTGTTTTTCTTTTTACTTCTCTACTATCATGTTTTGTTTCTCAGCTGAGAAAGTGTCTTGTTTGAAGAACCGGAATTTAATTTCCGTACTTGTGCGTTTTTAACTATGTTTTGCTTTTTTCATACATTGCACAAAATATACCCTTCTTTCACTTGGATGTAGTTCGTGTTTCCTATATTAATGGATTATATTTCAAATAAAGCCGTATGCAAAAACAAATACGTTCTAAATGACATTTGAGTGATTTTTGCTATCTCCTACCTCACGTGTACTGCGTCCATTGCAAGTGTCCATGTCTTATATATTCCTTAAACTGCACTTGTCAAGTTTCTCACGAAATACACACGAAAAAGTGCGCCACTTATAAGTCTTAATTTTTCAAACTATGAAAGCATGTACAACTACTATTTATCTTTTTGAAAAAGAAAAAAAAAACTTGTCACTAAATAATCAACATCTTTTTTTTTCAAATGTAAGTTTTAATACTATAATTTTGATTGAATCTTTTAAGATTATTCGAGCAATTTGTATACTTATTGGATGGTGCAATAGAAAAGAATATTCTAATTGTGTTCTAAAATCCATGAAGAAGAAAAACATTTTATGCTGTCTGAAAAAAAAATAAAATAAAGTGAAGTTATACAGTACGGCGCGCTTTTCATCTCCCCTGGAATTTATTCTGAGAACATGTTTACGTTCAGAGCAAATTGAAAGAAAAAAAGAACCGTGAATGCGCAAAATTTAAATGTTAGAACTTCCTTGAAACCGTTTCAAGCTGCATTTAATTAACGTTTTATTCTGTGTGCCTAGAAAGAATATTTTCCTTCGAAAAATAAAACGGAGGCGTTAAAGTTTGGTTTTTAGTTCTCAGCTAAGGAAATAACGTATTTTTTAGTATTTTTTCCTCAGAATTTATAAAATTTTTGAAGTTAATACTTTGTTTTGTGGACTATTTTTAGCTGTTTTTTGTTTTCTCAAGATTTAAGAAAGTAATTAATGAATATGTTTTTTCAAGAGTCTTAGAGAATTCAAAGCTTGAAATCTCTTAAAATTGGTGCTCATTTTACTTTGTATTAAACTTTACTTTGTATTGATGCTTTCTTGGTACAGTTGTTTCCAAATATTAGGTTTTTTTTTAAAGATAAACGTATCCCAGGTTTTCTATATCACAGGATATACAGTAAAGAGTAAATCACGCTACGGTGAGATTTTACGAGATTTTCTTATTTCCGAGATAACTGTTAACAGCGTCGCTAAACGGCCTATGGAAATTGCTATTGAATAATCTAAGTAGTTTATTGTATTATATGAATATTAAAAATTAATCACGTAAGGGTGAGATTTTGCGAGCTTTCATTTCTCCGAGGAAACTGATAACAGCACCACCGAATCGCCGATTGAGACTTGCTTTTGAATAATCTAAACGTTTTATTACGTTGCAGGAGAAGCAGCTGAAACTAGATAAAAACACGGTGAGATTTTACAAGCTTTTATTTCCTCGAGGTTATTAGTGACTAATGGAGACTTGCTGTTGAATAATATAAACGTTTTATTATAATACAGACGATGCAGCTAAGACTAGATAATAACACTGTGAGATTTTAACAAGTTTTTTTTCCGAGGTTATAAGTTACCGTATGACCTATGGAGACTTGCTGTTGAATAATCTAAACGTTTTATTACAATACAGAAAATGCTGCTAAAACTAGATTAGAGCACGGTGAGATTTTGCAAGCTTTTATTTCTTCGAGGTTATTAGTAACCGTATGACCTATGGAGACTTGCTGTTGTATGTTTTATTATCTAAACGTTTTATTACGTTACAGAAGATGTAGTCAAAACTAGATAACAACACGGTGAGATTTTATAAGCTTTTATTTCTTCGAGGTTATTAGTAACCGTATGATCTATGGAGACTTGCTGTTGAATGATATAAACGTTTTATTACATTACAGAAGATGCTGCTAAGACTAGATAACAGCATGGTGAGATTTTACAAGCTTTTATTTATTCGAGGTTATTAGTATCCGTATGACCCATGGAGACCTGCTGTTGAATGATATAAACGTTTTATTATATTACACACAGATAAAACTAAATCACGCCACGATAATATTTCACGAGCTTTTATTTATTTTAAGTTACTGGTAACAGAGACATCAAATAGAAACTGTTATTGAATGATGTAAACTTTTTATGATGTTATGCAGCTTTTTATTATGTTATGCATGTTATGCAGCTTTTTATTATGTAATGCAGCTAAAACTAACTGACGGAACGGTGAGGTATTATTTCTAGGATGCTACTGGTCACAGCGATATCGAACAATCATAGAGACTGCTTTTGAATGATCTAAAAGTTTTATTATAACTTATTTGTAAGGAAAAGCAGAATAAATAAGCATAAAAATTGCTTGCTTTTGCAAGAAAAAAAAAAGATATGTATACGAATAAACAAATAAATGATAGGAATTGTATCGTTTATTAGGCGATTGGTCGAATTCCAGGCCAGTAAATAGAAAATAAAGATATAGATAGTAGTAAAGAAAGGCAAATAAATCATTTTCTTTTAAAATTCTGTAATCTTTCTTAGAGTCTATCTATGACTTTGACGATTGACTTATTATAAAAAGTCAACTTAGAACACGCAAAAAATTACTTAACTTCAGCTTATATATAGCTGCTATTTCAGTTTGTGTGTGTGTAAAATATCAATTTATAATGAATTATAAAAATTGCTTTACTTGGTAATTTTATACATTTTCAGTATCATTTAATTGGTCATTAAGTTACGAAAAGGACACAATCATTATTAACTATTTTTTAAAAGAATATTCTTCATTATTAGCATGCAGATTTGCCCAGTAAGCATTTTTTGAATAATAGACTAATTAGATTTTTTTTCTTTGGTAAGTACATTTTTGCAACGCATGCTTTAAGTATGAAATCAACTAATTTCAGAAAATTAAATATGACCAGAGATCGTTAATGATCATTAAAAATAAATTTACCGACAAGCATTAAGTTTGCTATAAATTTCTCATCAAATTATTTTAATTTTCAACTATAAACAAATATATTGAAATCATTTATTATGTCTTCGTTAATGCAAGGGTTTTCATTTATTCAGACATGAAATGAATTATGTAATCATTCTGAAAATAATTTTTTAAAAATAATAATTCTTAATTTTAGAGTAATTTTAGCTCTAATATTGTCAAATGACTTAAACATTATTAATACTCTCTGCAATTATCAGAAAGAATTTCTTTTCTGTAGTTAAAATCTAAAAAGGAAAGAAAGAAACGAATGAATACATATATTGTTTATGCAATTCTGTCTATTTTATTAAAGTTATCAGCCACCTGCAAATTCATGCCAAAAAGAAAATGATGAACCTGAACACGTAAATCACGCTTTTTTTCCATTCAAACATCATTATTTATCTTGAATAAGTGTCGTAACACCACTTGAATGAAATGCACTCATAAAATCATATGCATCGCATGAAATCTAAAAATAGTAGACTTGAAACGCCTAAGCCTAATTTTCCAAAAATGGAACACTTTTAGAAAATTAGGCTTAGTAATATTTTGACTTTGAAATTTTAAAATAATGAATTCGAATATGATGTTTAACAGAGGGATATATAATCCCTTTAAAAACTCGTAAAAAATGCAGTCGTATTCCGCCGTGCAATTGAAAAAACAACTTAAGTGCTTCACCATAGATTTCGAGAAAAGTGGCCTGACAACTATTTTATTTCTATTGCCAATGCTATAAACCTAAAATATAATTTAAGAAAACTGATAGAACAAAATTTATTTTTTAAAACATTTTTGTGCAATATGTAGCTTATCTTACGTATAGGCCAAATACATGAAAATCTCAATTTTGAATTTTTTGAAGGTTACGCAAATTTTTCAATTGCACGACAGTATTATAAAAATTGGATTTATGCTAAATTATATTACAAGCAGGAGTTAACTTTACAAATTATATCAAGCTTCTAAAATTCATAAGAAATCAAATAGTTTTGAAAATGGAACGAAATTAAATGTAAAAAAATTACTTCATGCAGTCCTTGGCCAAATTATTAGACTCAGTATAAGATTGAGATGTGAAATCTTAACTATCAGGTGATAGCATTGTTGTTTTAATGCGGTTGAAATCAGTTTACATTTGTTTATATTCCTGTATCAATTGGTTAACATTGTAACGCAATGAAATAAATACTAATGGGAAGTCTATGAAAAATCTCCTTAATGAAAACTCATTGCATATCAGGGCTCGAAAAATCGCCCGTCCGCCAGCCCTCGGCGGTCAAAAATTCAACGCGGACAACAAATTTTTTGAATCCAGCGTCCGCGCGGACGGCCATTTTCTCGTTAATACGTGATACGTTCGAACGAATTAACGGAAGGTTAATTCGTGAAGGTTCGTGATACGTTTTCAATTTTCCTTATCTTACAAGAGTCTAGCTCCTCACTTCTAAAATGATCCTCTAATCTCGAAACACAGCAACATACTGCGCATGGTGGAATTGATGTTTTCTATGTCTGGGAGTACTGCAGCGGTTGAAAGGGGCTTTTCAGCAATGAACTTACAAAAAAACACATTACTTACTGGTCTTAAACAAGAAGCGTTAAACGCATTTATGAACATCTACCTAAATGGAAAACCCCTTTCAGATTTCTGTGCAGAAACCTCTGTAAATCATTGGCTTGATTGTGGAACTGGCAAACGTCATATTTGATTCATTTAAAAAACGCAGTACCATCGGATAAATTGACATGATAATTGACAGATAACTTAACCTTTGTTATTTAAATTATTTCATCAAAGAAATAAATTATTTCATAATAGAAATACTAGGTTTTACTATTAGTAACCTAGTATTTCTTTTATTACTGTATAATGTAATCCTAGTATTTGTAATCCTAGTAACTACTAATTCATTGTGCAATTTATATAAATGTTTGTAATAAATAAGAGAAAATTATATTTTTATTTATTTAGAAGCGACGGGTTAGTTTCAAAGGAGGACGGGTACATTGTTGGACAAGCCGTCCTCGGGGACGGGTAAAATTTCTGAGTTTTTTCGAGCCCTGTTGCATGTATGTTTAAATATAAAACTATTGCATATAAACTCAATCAAAACATGTAATCATTAAAACAATACAGTGCGTCTAATAATTTGGTCTAATTATTGTAATAGACTAATATGATACCTGATGTAACAAATATTCTATATTTATATAATATATCGTCTAATTTATCCAATAGTCGAATTTATATTATATATAGTCTGTTTTAACCGATTGATACACGAACGTAAACTACTGCAAACCGGTTTCTGTCGCGTAAGAACAATAAAGCTGTATAGTATCACCTGATAAATGAGAATTTACATAGAATCCTACAGTGAGTCTAATAATTTGGCCATGGACTGTCATGAAATTTTAAATATATGAAAAACAATATATTTTGGACTTAAATTGTTAATTAAATTAAAACTCAAAATCCATGTGTAGGTTTTGGAACATTGGCATGTTAATACTTGAAGCGCAATTACATTTTTGTTTCTTTTTTTTTTTAGCTCAGAATATCTTCTGGAAAATTCTTACAATGAAAGAAGACAAAAAAGAATAAAAGACGTAAAAAAGGAAAGAAAGCAAATCCCTTGCGGGAAAAAAATTGCTGAGGGCAGTGGACAAACAATATTTTATTGCTTTTTCATCCCTGCCGAAACAGTATTTAAATATTTATCCTCGCTACCATTTTCGAAAGAAAGAACTATTCCTCATTCTATTCCAGTATTACTGGGCTTACTTATTCGATATTCTGTTGTTTCAAACAACGAGCATTTTCCTTTCCCTGGTTTTTAATTTTTTGCATGGTTTTCTTTTAATTTAATTTTGCTTCTTCTGAGATATTCTTAGAATAAAAATTCAATTTATTCACTCAGAAAAAAGCAATAACTAGGAAGTGAT
The DNA here is from genome assembly GCF_043381705.1 of Parasteatoda tepidariorum. Classification (NCBI taxonomy): domain Eukaryota; kingdom Metazoa; phylum Arthropoda; class Arachnida; order Araneae; family Theridiidae; genus Parasteatoda; species Parasteatoda tepidariorum. The sequence goes on from NC_092204.1 coordinate 9,304,024, forward strand.
TTATGGAGTTTTATTTATGCATTTCACTTGAATCTGATATTTATTGCTCGCAGAAATGAAACTTTGTAAACTTTTCAACAAGAATACACTTTAAAAATAAATGATTTCCATTTTATTTTAATAAATCAACACAGTTTACTACTTTTGATTTAAAGGGCACTTTTTATTGTTCTAATATATATATATATATATGGCAGTAGCACACTAATAGGACTTTTATTTGTGCTCAAGCTATTCATCTGAGGATGTTTCAGGTGTAATTAAGACCGCAAGACGAGAATTAATAGACTTTGACATGGAATGGTTGTTGGAATTTCCATTCCATTTCTGTAATTGTGAGGGAATTCAGCATTCCTAGATCTACAGTGTCAAGAGAATGCCATGAATACCTAATTTCAGGGAGAACCTCCCACAATGGACAACGTAGAATGGCCGACCACCTGCACTTATTGACCAGGACCTCCGACGTGCGAGTAGAATTGTCAGACAATTAAAATTGCTTGAAATGATCATCAACGCGGGCTTTGATATAGAGGCGTCTGCTACGACGGTATAACGAAATTTAGCTCTTATTGGATATGTCAGCAAAAGATCTACTCGAGTACCTTTATTTACCGCACGACATCACGGCCAGTGCCTCGCTTGTACATCTTGACTATATTGATTGGACCCTAGACAGCTGGAAAACCGCAGTTTGGTCAGATGAGTCACGAATTCGGCTGATCATAGCTGATGGGACAGTTTGAGTGATGCGCTGACCTCACGAATCAATGGACCCTAGTTGTCAATTAAGATTTAATTTGTGCAATCTGGAGGTGTCTCCATAATGGTGTGTGCTGCTTTTTCATGGTATGGACTAAGTTACAGGATCCGAGTACAGGGATCACTGACTGTAAATTCTGTTGCAGAGAATATCACTGCTGCCTCGGACTTCATGGTACCCAAACAACGATGTGATTTTTATGAATGAGAATCCGCTAAGTACCTTAATTGTTCCTTAATCTAATACCTTAATTGTTCGTGATTGGTTTGAAGTACATTCTGGACAATTTCAGAGACTGATACGGCTACCTCGATCACCCGACGTGAATCCCATCGAATAATATCTAGACGCCATCCCAAAATCCTTCTCCTGCAATTCTTTTACAATCATCTACTTAGGCTGCATGGTTTGCAATGTTCCCACAAGAGACTTCCTGCTACTTCATAATATCATTCCTCGTCGAAATGCTGCATAGTTGTAGACTTTGAAAAGCTAGAGAAGGTCCGACATGATATTAAGAGGTAACTTGTGACTTTTGTCACCTCAATATATGCAGGGTGTCTCATAAATCCTGCACACCTAGATATCTTTTGATCTAAGGGTTAGATAAGCATGATTTCAGTTGAAGAAAATTTTCGAATGAAGTTAGCTATCATAGTACAATAATTTTGGTTCATGTTTCAGTAAGGTTTTAGAAAAGCTAATTTTTAAAGCTAAAAGGGAAAAATAATAATAGTAAAAAATCCGGAAAATAAAAGATATAATCTTTTTATTAGCTCACGTGATTATAGCCACAAAAAGGAGTGCTTTCTAATATTGCATATTGCATCAATATAGCCAAAACAAAATATATCGATACAATAGTGTGAGGAGCATTCAAGAAGTAATAATTTGTTGTAAATTTTTTACAAAAAATTTACAACAAATAAAGTAGAACACATTTAGTAAAAATACCACATAAAAACAGAAAATTAAATGTAAAGAAAAAACAGAAAAAAACAAGAAACGAAATCTATAAAGTGAGTAGAGAATTCAAATGAACTTGACGGGACATTTTTTAAGAACGATATATATATATGTGTGTGTGTGTGCACCAACTTAATCCACTGACTGCTTTGCAAATGGGTGAAGTTGGGTGAATCTTTCTTCCCTATTCTCTATCTACCAGCATGGAAAAACTGGCTTTGCTCTCCTTGAAGACTGCAGATTAAAATAAGACTTTTTACATGCAAGTAAGTTAGTGGGTTAAAGATGTTCCAATTCTTAGCATTTGATGATGGTACCATCAAGAAGTAAGATGGTTTTTGAATAACGCTTAGGATGATCACTTTGATAGTCATGTTGGTTCATCCTAGAAAAACCATCAAAAATTTTGTCTTGGGTGCCGTTGTCTCGCAATTTTGGCGAACTTTCGATTTTGAATTTATATTTCAGAAAATTGCCCATTATTTTACTAGCGATCTTTTACTTAGCATTATTATTTTATGAGCGATGTTACTTATTTGACAAGCTTCTCCTATTTTTGATACAATTTAAAACCACGAGTAATTCGTAATGTAAGGCTTAATTATTTTTTACCTTAATTTGGAATCTCTGCCGTCGATCTTTGTCAGCATATATGCATGAGACTTTTTACTGTAAAAATTTATGTGGAATTTATTTTTAATAACATAATATTTTTAAATATTATTTTTTAAATATTATCCTCTACATACTCATTCATCAGCAGCTTATTACCTTGAAATTATAAATGAACTTAAACATTTCTTAATCATAGTGGAAAACTTGAAACTTGGAGTAACTTGAAAACTATATGTAACATGACGTACCATATTTCGAAGACATTCGTCTATAATTGTGTGGCACACTGCAGTATCGGAATAAGATCAGCATGAATTTTAACATACTCTTATTCTGGACTATTTAGTCAATCTTTTAAAAGATGAATTTTTATTGATTTTTTTAAATATTATATATATATATATAAATTACATTAAATTGATATATTCACTTTCTATTGGTCATTGACATTTCAAACAAAAGTGTCCCTAAGTGAACTGATCGTAAAGACACTGTTTCCTGCAGAACACCGAAGTCAAGCATCACTGACTGCAGTCAGTTAGCGGGTGGATATTCACTTTGATCAGCCTGCGTAGGGACCAAGGATATGCGGTACTGTTCGACCGTAGAGTACTCGACTTCGCACTCAGGTCGTCGAGCTACCAAGGCAGGGAAGCCATCCCCATTACTGAGGATCAAAATTGCGATGGCATGTCTTCCTCAGATCACCCTCAGAGACGTTTCCCACACCGTCGCCAATAGCTCATTGTGCTGCTCTAGTGCTACGTAAATAATGTACCTACCATTTTTGTAACAATGTTTTTTGTTAATGCTTATTCTTTTGTTAAATAATCGGAAATAATATATTTTGTGTAAAAAGTCCATATAGCTGATATATTACTTCATGTGCTTGCGTGTCATAGGCTATTATATTAATACAAATAATGTTTATACTAATTACAGGCATTTTATTGAAAACCCATTCAAAAACATGCTTTACATTCGTATTTAAAATTTTAAGTGGATCTATTCTATTTCAGTGTATGATAATTTTCGTTAAATAATCGTTTCGTATTTCGTTTCGTTAATTCGCTAAATAATAACAGGCATTTTACTCAAGTAAACTAATTAAAAATTTAAATAGAAAACTTCCCATTTCTTCAAAGAATTATTATTATTTTTTAAAAAAATATATGTGTATCTATACATAAATATCACATAATATGGAAGTAAAATGATGAAGTCCAGAGTTAGAAGACTGAAAAATCCTGTTTTGAAGAAGGCAGCTGATTTTGACGTTTTGATAAATGAAGTGGGTTAAGTGATTTACACTTCTCTATCCGGAATCGCATTTCCTTTTTTCTTTTCTTCTCTTTTTTTCTTTTTGAATTTAGTGGAAGTAAACCATTAGATTTCGTTGTCTGCAGTCAGCAATGCTGTTTATTTCTCCATCCCTGCCAAGCCAAAAATATATAATTCTTTTTCCCGATTTAAGTTTCTTATCCTTCATAAAAAAGCCCATTTTATCTAGTTTCGTTTTAAAATAGTTCCATTTTCGGATCAATTGGCAATGAGAGTATTAAACTATTTCCAAAATAGATATATAAAAATTTTAGAAGCTTCGGTTTAATTTCTCACGAATTTTGGTTTTTGAATTCGAAATTTGTCGGAATTTCTGTTCCGAATATTTGTTCTCACAAATTTCGGGTTTGATTCGGAGAGTTATTTGAACTGTCGTCTAAATTTTAGAAGACGATTAAGTTTCGCAAAAAAAAAAATATTGATTTAGAGAAAGAGATTTTCTGATTAAAAAAAAAGAAATATAAACTTAGAAAAGATTTTTTTTACGGCAGGCACTTAACTTTCGTTCTTCACTTCGGAAGATGCTGTCACTTCGGTTCTTCACTTCGGAAGTGTTTCTCATTTATCATTACCCAATGGGCACCTGTGAACCTAAGTCACAGAGGCAAGCAACATTACCCACGCCACGCTGCCACAAATACCCGTTTATAGGGTGCACCACATTCGCTCATCACACAACAACACAGAGAGAGAAACATCCATGCCCTGAGCGGGATTCGATCCCGCAACCATTGGCTTGTCAACTTTCATCTATGAAAAGGTACCCCGTCATATAATCGAGTTTACATGTCTTATATACTAATGAATTGGAGTTGCATTTTTGCAGTGGTAGACAAACTGCAGTACTCCCTTACCAGAATTATATTTGTGATAGAATTCAATGAACGGATGCCACTAGTTGATTCATTGCTGTTTCTGTGAGAAGCCGGGAGAGCTGTATTAAGATCACCGCACTTTTGTTGATCGTGAGAGCTGTATTAAGTTCTGGGTCGTGATTGATCCCGTGTTGCTATTAGAAGTCGAGAAAATGCAGGCTAACCTTGCGTGTGATCGAGACTGAGTAGCAGCAGAGCCGATAATGTGGCAGTCACAAGTAGCAAGTCCACAGTTCAATGTGGATCATCCATCGAAGTAGGCGTGTTCAAATCGTAGTGGGTGTTTCTGCCAAGGTAGGCGTGCTCACGTCACGTCCGAAGGTCGCCAATGTGAGGAGAATAGTTATCGACAATGTCAACCTTCATCAATTAAAAGGTACCCCCACCGTAGAATCAAGTTAACATGTCTTATTTACTAGTGAATTGGTGTTGTATTTTTCCAGTGGTAGACATACTTCATTTATAGTATACTGCATACATATATACATACAGTAACTGTCGAAAATCGCAGTCAAATAGCTGTTTTGATTGTAATCTAATGATTTGGCGAGCTTATCAAGTTAGTCGCCAAATCATTAAAATATAATTTTAAAAAAAAAACTGTTAAAATTTCTTAAATTACGATAAATCAACTATTTCGGGGCTATTTTACCTAATAATAATTAGAAAACATAACAGTAAGTATGGAATTAAGATATTTGATATAAATAAAGGTACCGGTTTAAAGGCACAAGAACAATAAGGAAGTGCCTCCAGAGGCGTACGATGACGTTAACGGCTATGGGTTGTTAGGCAATTCATGTTGTGCCCTGCCACCTCTAGAAGCATAATAGTATTTTATATGTTTTTTACTTATTATTGTACTTAAATACGCTGAAATAAAGTTAACATAACTCTTAATTATATTTTTATGTCTAAATTTCTGAATATAGAATTACATATTGGATATAAAAATTGCATAGAGTATCTGTGAAACAACTTTCAAGTCAAACTTTTTTCTTATCTGAAGTTCAACTTTAATGACTGCTTTTGTAGCGTTTACTGGAAAATACAATACGTAAACCGATAATGAATCAGCCGTAACCCGATACAAAATGAGTCTATCGTTTTCTGATAAAGAATGGAATATCGGTAAAGGAAAATTCCAAGCACACGAACTTTAAATTACTGCAAATGCGCCTGCAAGATTAAAGCTGTTGAACGAAAACTGCGCTTTAGTTTTCGGAGTCATTAATTTTAATTTCGAAATAGAATTCACCGTCTCAATCCGTAGTAATGTGTGTTATATTGAGTTGCATTTTAGTGTTTCCCAGATTGCATCCTGTATTAAAGTTCAGCATTAGGTGTTGGTAGTAGTTAACACTATGATTTAAAGTTTATTTACTCTTGGAGTTCTATTCAAACTTCAATGCGTTTTGATTCAATATCGCCATATATTCCTTATTCTGATAATGGCAATTGTTAAGTATGTATAAAATGTTGCGTAGAACAGTTTGCATAGCATAAGTGATTTTTAATTCATAAAAATTGATATGCATCAAAAGCATAATACAATCTCTATGTACTCTAAGAATGTTTTTGCTATAGATAAATGAAGAAGTATTATTTAATCTAAAAATCTTAATTTAGTGAATGTCAACATTCCCATAATCGTTTTAGCAAGTATCAGAGACACTTGTCAAACATCATTATTTTGCACTTAAGCCAAAGAGTATTGGTATTCACTATACCCTCATGTAAATAAAATTGATTATCAAAAATTTTTCACTTAATCTCTATATCATCAATGCTGAATGACCAGCTTTATGGACTATAGATTTTACTTTTAAACTATAGATTTTACTTATGGACTATAGATTGACTATATAGCCTTTATAGACTTTAGATTGACTATATAGACTTTATAGACTAACGATAGACTATATAGACTATGGATAGACTACATAGACTATAGATAGACTATATAGACTATAGATAGACTTTATAGACTATAGATAGACTATATAGACTTTATAGAATATAGATAGACTATATAGACTTTATAGACTACAGATAGACTATATAAACTATAGATAGACTATATATTTTACTTTATAACTTTATGGACTATCTAATCTTAGTCTTTTCCTCTCCGGAATTAAGAGAAAAAAAAAGACTTAACTGTTTTTACAAAATATTTAAGTTGTCCAATCTCAAATGGAATATTTAAACAATTTTTTTTTAATTATCAATATGCACTTTAAGAAGTTTTTTTTTAAAAACAAAAAAAATTGAAATGTAATGCATATTAGAAAAAAAATGTCTACTTGTTGCATTCGAAAACTTAGAAAGTTCTACTCATTTTACCCTCAGAGTACTGTAATGTCAATAATTTTTTTTCAAACTAGGGCAAATTTGACACCATCACGAACATTCTCGTAAGAATTACGAAAATATTGCATAGTTTTAACATGTTCTAACCAGAGCATCTGCAGAATTTTTAAATCACAGATTTAAAGTAGTGGCAGTAATGTATATAGTGTATACAGATGTAGATTGTTTTAAATATGTGCACATAGTGTTCGAGTACAATATAAGATCGTGAATACATTTACAATTATTATTATTTTTTTACTTTACTTTCAAAATAAAAAAAAATTATAAATAAATAAATTTTTATTTTTTCTCTTAAATTTATTTTTGGGTATTTTGATTCGTTGCCCTACTTTAGTTTTTTTTCTGAAACTTTCCAGCTTTAACAAAACTCTTTTGTTTTCTAAATTATTTTGCGAAATATTCGATGCTAAATCAAATAAATCATTGCTTAAATAGTGTTTGGAAATAGTTCCATTTAAAGTAAGCTTTTAATTATAAGCATAAACAACAGTATATTGTCAGTTTTGAATATGTTCCACCTATAATTAAATAATCATAACTAACCATTTACGTAATTCTAAATCCTTTTAAGTATTTATAATTCTAGAAAATGGAAATATTGCTTAGAAATAATAAAATTAAAAAAATATCGGAAAAAAAAGAAAACTTACATTTTTAAGTGGTAATTAAACTCACGTTTGCGAATATTGCGAAAATTGCGAATATTGAAATAATTAAATTGAAAGAAATCAATAGATGATAGAAATTGAATTCATTTATGATGCATCTATATAGATAATTTGTGCATAAATAATTTAACAAGGTCCAATCTTGAAGTGAAAAGTTCAGTTATGAAAGTCATATAGGAATTTAAAAAAAAATGCTAAGTAAGAAAATTTAAGAAGTATTTCAATTTACAATTTTTATCTTTTTATACTGTTAAAAAATTTTAAGAAAATATATATACAAGCTTAATAATTTTGATATAATTTGTTTTGAAATAATTTTTTTTGGAATAATATTTGTTATTATTATTTTTAATTCTTCCTTGGTAAAAACTTTTTCGGCCAGATAAGTTGGAAATTGACAGATATGATACCGAGCACGTGATCTGTTTTACAGGTGGGTTTAAAAACTATACATTTTAAAGAAGAAAAATCCAAGAAGCTAATTAATTATAAAACAAACGGCTAAAAGAATGTTTAACTTAAAACAAAAAGCAAAAAATATAAATTATCCAGTTGAGTAAATAAATATTTGTATGCAATTAATTATGGAAACATATATGACATAGTAAAAAAGAGTAACTTATCTCCAAAAAGCTTTTGCTTGTCCCTAGCCAATTTTTAAACATTCAAAGTAGCTGCTTATATTTCTGTTCTAAACAGTCTTCAATAGTGTCTAAACTGTGTTCCACAAATGTGCAATACAATAATTTCAATTAAGCAGCTTAAAAATGCGAATGATTGTGTGGTAAAAGACATGTAATGAGCTACCCGACAGTCTTTAAGCAATTTATTACATGTTTTATAACATTATTTTAAGCAATTTATTGCATGTTTTTTACAATAGTTTAAGCAATTTATTACATAACTTTAGTATTTATTTTAGTGTATTTAATACAATTATAAAATATGACAGTGTGGAATATTTGGTTTCTGTTAAATAATTCGGAAATAGATTTCATAGCTATATTTTCGGTTCTTTTTCAACAAATTTCTTTAAAATGCTATTTTTCAAATAATATTTAATAATATAATTTAATATAATTAATTGATATAATATTCTGTAATTTTATAATTTTTTGTTCTTAAAAGTGTTTACTAACTTTCCTGTTATAAATAAAACTCATAAAAAATCTCTAACACTTTCAAGAAAAACAATTTTCAAGTGAACCTTAAATGTAACCGATTACTATATATTTTCATATCCGAACACCTTCCGTCCATTAACATTCCGTCGAAAACCTTCCGTGCGCATGTTAAATACTATGATCTTTGGGTTTTAAAGCATTACAAACGCCTTTGGCAAAGTATATTTAATAACAAAAGCAAGGAATGATATTCGCGATACAGTGTCATAGAGGTAACTGAATACAATTAACCCTTTTACATAACTGCGCAGAGCGCCATCTGTTGGATTTTGAAATTTTTATTATGGACATAGAGAAATAGTATTAACAGCGCTCGCTAGGTCTTCATAAACTTCATCGAAATATGATTGAGTTAAGACATGATAGGTTGGATGGCTCGGGGTTTTAAAGCATTACAAACGACTTTGACAAAATATATTTAATAACAAAAACAAGGAATGATGCTCGTGGAACAGTGTCACAGAGGAAACTGAATACAATTAATCCTTTTACATAACTGAGCTGAGCGCCATCTGTTGGATTTTAGAAATTATTATTATGGACATAGAGAAATGTTATTAACAGCGCGCTAGGTCTTCATAGACCTCATCGAAATATGATTGAGTTAAGAGATGATAGGTTGGATGGCTCGGGGTTTTAAGGCATTACAGACGACTTTGACAAAATATACTTAATAACAAAAACAAGGAATGATGTTCGTGGTACAGTGTCATAGAGGAAACTGAATACAATTAATCCTTTTACATAACTGCGCAGAGCGCTATCTGTTGGATTTTAGAGATTATTATTATGGACATAGAGAAATATTATTAACAGCGCGTGCTAGGTCTTCATAGACTTCATCGAAATATGATTGAGTTAAGACATGATAGGTTGGATGGCTCTGGGTTTTAAAGCATTGCAAACGACTTCGACAAAATATACTTAATAACAAAAACAAGGAATGATGTTCGTGTTACAGTGTCATAGAGGAAACTGAATACAATTAAATAATCTTTTACATAACTACGCAGAGAGTCATCTGTTGGATTTTGAAATTATTATTGTGGACATAGATAAATATTATTAACAGCGCGCGCTAGGTCTTCATCGAGATATGATTGAGTTAGGAGATGGTACGTTGAATGGGTTGCTTCCCTCTTATTGCACTGCTTTTACGAACTTAAGATCTTCTGAAAGCACATCGTCGAAAACGAACAGTATTAGTCACGATTTGCAGTCAAAAATGAATAATTGCATTCATACTTCAAAATTTTTTTTAACATATCTCAATACATTGCATTTACTTTTTAGCTTTTTTTGGAGACGGGAACAAACTAAAAATATATATGAAAATCTGCAGCGGTTAAAAAAAAAGTGAATATACGAAAACAAAAAGAATTTGATACAAGAAACGGGAATAAACGAATTCCTGTTTGTTTTGGAACAACAATATATCGAATAAATAAGGATTCTTTTGATGAACAGAAAGAAAAGAAATCGCCTTTTCTCAGAATGGTAGCGTAGATAAATATTTAAATAATGTTTCTTCTGGAAGAAGAAAGAAATGAGCAAAAAAAGGAATATTTCTTGCTCAGCAGACATGTTTTATTATGGAAGTATTTCTCTGTTTTATTACGAAAGTTTTTTTCATTAATTCAGTTTTATAAATATTCCAATTCGTTTTTTATTTAAATTTACTATTTTATTGCCAACAAAAAAATTATGAAGAATAAATTTATTACTATTCCTAAGAAATATTTTGTTTACTTGCAGTAACATATAATGGAATTCCAGAAAAAATTTGATAAGTCAAAAACTTTCTATTTTCTGATGAGTATGGATAGCTGTAATTTAAAATGAGAGCTTAACGACAACGAAGCTATGTTATTAATGTTTTGTTATGGTAGTAAATTTATTAATCCAGGTAAACAAGAATTCTAAGAATTGTTTTTATGTAGAATTATTATTCCACTCCGGAGAATAAATAATATGAGGTTTATTCATATGCTTACCTTAATATATACTATTCGTTCAGTAATCCATAAAGGATTCCAGATAAAAAAATAATTAGCCACAAAAAGCAATATTTCTCTTTAAAATTGAGGAATATTTTTCTATCATGTCATAAAATTATTTTAAAACTGATGATTTGAAAGGCTGATGCAGGGGTCAAAAAATTATCCCAGGATGTCCCAGAGGACGGCTTGTCCAACAATGTACCCGTCCTCCTTTGAAACTAACCCGTAGCTTCTAAATAAATATAATTTTCGCTTATTTATTACAAACATTTATATAAATTGCGCAATAAATTAGTAGTTACTAGGATTACAAATACTAGAATTGCAATATACAGTAATAAAAGAAATACTAGGTTACTAATAGTAACCTAGTATTTCTTTTATGAAATAATTTAAATGACAAAGGTCAATTTATCCGAGGGTACTGCGTTTTTTAAATGAATCAAATATGACGTTTGCCAGTTCCACAATCAAGCCAATGATATACAGAGGTTTCGGCACAGAAATCTGAAAGGGATTTTCCATTTAGGTAGATGTTCATAATTGCGTTTAACGCTTCTTGCTTAAGACCAGTACGTAATGTGTTTTTTTTTGTTTTGTTAGTCCATTGCTGAAAAGCCCCTTTCAACCGCTGCAGTACTCCCAGACAGAGAAAACATCAATTCCACCATGCACAGTATGCTGCTGTATTTCTAGATTAGAGGGTCATTTTAGAAGTGAGGCGCTAGATTCTTGTTAGATAATAAAAATTGAAAATGTATCACGAACATTAACGAGAAAATGACCGTCCACGCGGACGTCGCATTTGAGAAATTCGTTGTCCGCGGGGAATCTTTGACCGCCGAGGACGGGCGGACGGGCTGTTTTTCGAGCCCCGGGCTGATGTATTCTTCTTCTTTGTTTATTTCTACAGAATCAGAATATTTAGCAAAAGGTATTAAATTCGAAACATTTTCAATTTAATAATAATATGTACTGACGATTTAAACATTCATAAATATTTGTAGGTACTCTGTAAGAGCTTGTCTCATGAAAAAAACTAATCTCAGTGGCGCGACAGCCCATAGAGGGCCAAGACCTACTGTGCCCATCTCAGTTTTCTTGACCTTTGGGCTCTGGGTTGCAAGAGCAGATGTTCCGGTTGGGTGATCAACACAACGCGGAACCCCCAGTGTTTAACTCCCAGTATGCTTGGTACTCATATTATCGTATTTTTCATTAAAAAATGAATTCAAAAATAACGGATAAGATATCAAACACCTTTCAAATGAATAAGATTATAAATAGGAACTTTCCCTCTTTTTGATGTTCGTAATGTTAAAAGCTTTAAAAATATTTCAATTGCTACATTCGCGATAAAGATATTTCAATCCTTTACATAAAATATTTATGACTCATAAATATTTATGACGTAGGCTATTACTAATTCAGAATTTTAAATGCTACTTTACTTCCTCTAAAAGATACATATTTAAAGGATTGATATTTAAATGTTTATAGTGCACTTTTGAAATTCAAACGAGAAAGAAAAAAAAACGAGTCAATTTTTATGCTTTAAAAATTATTTTTTCAGGTTGTTGAAAATGAACTTACTTAACTTTAACTGCAGTCATAAGCATACATGGCGATTTTTTTTGTACTTAACCTTTTCAAATTTAACTTGAAAGACGACAGAAATCTCCCCCTTTTTTAATCTTTAATGATTTTCTCAAAAAATATTGTTTTTCTTTTCTTCAGAAAATTAAAAAATTAAAAACTATTTAATGTTTATAAAAAAATATGATGTTCTTAACATTAAATATATCACGGTAATAGCCAGTTAATATATATAAACAAATTTGAAATAAAATATTATCTAGAAGAAAAGTCAACGGCTCATGAAAACAGTACGTAGTCGTGGGCACCTTTAACCGACTCCCTTTTGCTACATTCTTTATTAGATGCCACGATTGTCTCGTTTGCATTTCTTTTGACGTATTGTTAGTCGTAAAGAAACGTTGCTTCCCTTTCTGAGAACTGTATACTTAATATATTTTTTACATATTGTTGGTGATTTGTACCAGTTGTATGTTATAAAGAAATGTAACTTACTTTTTACTGTATAAAGAATACTTTGTGTAGATTTTGACATGTTGGCCTGTGAAAATGTTGTTGGTTACGAAGAAGCATTATTCACCTTTCTGTGCAAATAATATTCTGTGTATCATTCGGCACGCTTTGGGGGCCATGTAGATATTTTGTTGGTTAAAAAAAGCATAATTTACTATTCTGTATACAGAATACTTCAGGAACCTTCTCAATTCTTAGTTAAACCGTGTACAGTGCTTAAACAAAATCACCTTGAATAACTTCAGACCTAATGATTAGATCTTCACATGCCAAACAAGGATTCGTAAGGATGACCTCAAACATGTTATTTAAGTAATTAGAGTCGCGGTGGATCAGGAGATAGAGCGTTCGCCTTCCAACGAGGTGAACTGGATTCGAATCCCAGCGAGGACTGGTCCATACGAATTCCGCATCCGGCTTTGCACCTACCACAAGGCTGATTAGAAATATCCTCAGTGGTAGACGGATCATGGGTTAGAGTCCACTTTCCGTCTGGTTAACCATGGGAGGTTGCCGTGGTTTCCCTCTCCATGTAACGCAAATGCGTGTTAGTTCCATCAAAAAGTTCTCCCAATACTTGATCCAGGAGTTCCCTTGTCTTCCGGATTGGGTTCAAAATTACAAGGAGTTGACCATTAGTGTTCGTAAACGAAACAAATTGGGTCGGCTGTTCAACGATGGTTATAAAATAAAAACATGTTGATTAGTTAGTACATATGATACTTTAAATTACGAAATGAGATGCAAAAACGTACTTTCTCTGAAAAAACATAAATTTTTCCGACAGGTTTAGATTTTGATCCCCAAGTTATGGGGGTAGCTACAATCTGGAAATATGGTCCAAACAGTCCCTTTGGACTACTTAATTTTAATTTCACGTTTCGCGCAATTCGCCAAATCTCGAGAACTTTTTAAGCAAATAAAAGGAAAAATTGCTCATATTTGTCTAAAAATAATTCCTTAGAAAAAAGTTTTTAATAATTATTTACAAAATTTCATTTTTTTATTTTATAATAGTCGATAAACGGTGAAGTATACGAACTTTTACACTATTTTAAAGAATGTAATTTCATATGGCAAAATAAAACGCACGAAATTAATCGAATGGTTTCTGATAAATTGAACTTTAAATACCTGACATTTTCAAAATTTAATTTTTCAGGAACTATTTGACTAATTTCGTTTAAAATTCGCATTTTGTCATATAAAAGTATACAAAAAATTTGCGTACATTTATATTCAAGAAATATTCGACAATTATTTAATGAAATTATAAAAGAAAATATTAAAAATTTTTTAATACTTATGTTTTGAATTTAGTTATATTTTTATAAGAAAGTTTTATAGTTGAGTGAAATTGCGTTTACAAAGTTCTCTGTAGATGGCAAGTTTGCAAAAAGCAAAATTAACTGCTTTCCTGACCAAACTATTAGCACCATATTTCACAGATTGTGGCTACCCTCTATATATTTCGGAAATCATATTTCGTGGGGAAAAAAGTACGTTTTACGCCTGATTTCGTCTCCTTAAATACCATCCACACTCTCCCCACCCCCACAAACTATTAAGATACACAGAAAAAAAAATCTGATAAAATTACTGTACTGTATGTCTATGACATTTCTCATAAAAAAAACATAATAAAACATAACATTCCAATGAGGTGAAATGGGTTCGAATCCCAACAATGGCTGGTCGAAAGCAATTCCGCACTTGGCTAGCACCGACCACAGTGCTGACGTAAAATATCCTAAGTGGTAGACGGAACATGGATTAGAGTCCCCTTGCCATCAGGCTAATCGTGGGAGGTTCTCGTGGTCTTCCTCTCAATATAACGCAAATGCGGATTAGTTCCATCAAAATGCCCTCCACGAAGACAAATTTCTCCCAATATTTGATCCAGTAGTTCATTTGTTTTCTGGGTTGGGTTCAAAATTGCTAGGCTACGGGGTTGAACATTAATACTCGTAAACTCAAAAATTTTCTCGGTGTTTCAACCACAGTTATAAAATATCGAGACAATAAATTTTGCCACATTATGGAAGCTTTGATAATGATTTTTTAACAATGTGGCAAGTGAAAATCTGAGCATTGAATTAAAAGTTATTTGGGCTGTAAAAGTGAATTCATTTCCATTTGCGCACTGTACACATTAAGAAAAAAAATCCTGGTTGTTTGTAAAACCTATTTCATGCGCAAAAAATTTTTGAAAGAATTAATTTAAGTTTTATATTACGAGTTTAAATGGAAAAATCACCAGAATTTTTTTTTCAAATAAATAAATACAAACATAAACCTGGTTTTTTATTTCATTTATTTATTTTTATGTATTGTTAATTCTCTTGTTATTGTAGCTCTTTTGTAATGATTTTGAGTTATTTTGAATTATTTCGGTCCATTTGATGTTAATGTGTATAGTGTTTAGATAAATAAATCTTCATTACTTTGAATTTTGGCGGCATATGTAGCTATAAATATCAGATATTACAAAAATACGTAGAGCTATCAGAAATCTTTGTCGAATAAATTTTTGCATTTTATGGCACATTTTAGTGTCGGCATAAATAGGCTATAAAACAGAAGTGAGCAGAAATAAGATATTATTGTGAAGATCGTAAAATCTATTCCGTGGTATTTGGAAGACATGGATAGAAATAGGGTGTAAAACTTTCTTAAAAGCTTTTTTTTTATTTTTTCCAAAATCCATTTCTTTTATCGAAAAACTGCAGTTTAAGCCCATTTTGGCAAACATATATTGTTACAGAATTCTGATTCGTTTTAAAACATACGGTGTAATGTTTTGTTACAAGCAGAAATGATGCGAATGATGATTTAATTCCTAGTAACACCTTTTTGTTATTTATTAATACTTTGACTTTTATTTATTTTTCAAAAATTTTTATAAATGTAAATATTAATTAGCGAAATTTTTGATGGCTCTTGATCATATTGATTTTTTTTTTTTAAAAACATATATTTATTTCATTGTATTTAACAAATTTGATTAAAGAATTTTTTAATTTTTAAAATTATAAAAAGTAATAATTATCTTAAAATTGTTAAAAGTAATAATTATCTTAAAAATAAGTTGTTATTGAGCTTTCTGGGTCGCAGTCACAAGTAGCAAGTCAATTGTTCATTGTGGACCATCCATCGAAGTTGGCGTGTTCAAATCGCAGTGGGCGTATCTGCCAAGTTAAGCGTGTTCCCATCACGTCCGGGTCACCAATGTGGGGATATATTTATCGATCATGTCACTTCATCAATGAGAAGGTACTGCGACTTAGAATCGATTTAACATGTATTATATACTAGTGAATTGGAATTGCATTTTTGTAATGGTAGATACACTACTAAACTATTGAATATCATTAGCTAAATTACATACATGATTTTCTGTAAAGACTGTCCTAAATGAATATTTTTATGATAGCATTTTAAAAAAAGAAATAAACAAATATGCATATTAGGGATTGCAAATTAATATTTATGTGACGAAAAGGCAAAAACACATTCGAAAAATAAGTAATCACTACTAAAAGTGATAATGAAAGCACCAAAACCATTTTGATTGCCATAAGATATTTGATGCTCTTTATTCTCGTCTATGGTTTCATTAGATTTTGCTAGGGTTCTTGTTTTTTACTGGCTTTAGTATTAAGTTGCGAGCAATAATTATTGCAGTTTTTTTAACCTTATTTTCTACAAGGACGCTAAAAATATACGTTAAGGGTGATCATTATAGAAAACGTTATATATATATATATATATATATATATTTTCTAAATCAATTATTGATAAA
>NC_092204.1:9321557-9350997 GCF_043381705.1 Parasteatoda tepidariorum
TATATAGAATAATAAATAAATGCAAAAAGAAAAAGAACACGAAACAAATTAAGAAGAACAATAAGTTTTATTTACTGTGCATAAGCAGCAAGTAAATAGAACTTACAAAATAAGTTCAAAATGTTCCGTAATTTTTTTCATGTTTTCTCACATGTACATTTTGAACTTATATATATATATATATATAGATAGATAGATTCTTAAATCTATATAAACATGTAGTTTCTTTCATAACGCATAATTCCAATAAAATGTAACCATAAATATCTCATTTCAATCATCAAATTCATTTACACTTATAAAAGTATTTACCGAACTTGATAAGATTTCATTCGCAATCGATTTCCCCATTAGTTACTAATAAGTTTATGACAACTCTAGTGTCAGCAACGGAATTAATTATGCCGGGTTTGTGGTGATAACACTTAACAATTCAGCCTACTGAATTTACCATATTTAGGCTATTTACACCTCATTAAACAATCTATCACTAATGACCATAAATGGATGCACACAGAAACTGCCGAATCAACCTTCAGTTCGGAGAGTCGGAGAAATGGGAAACATAAGCCATAGGACCAATAAACGTGCCTTCGCTGAATTGAACTATGTTTAATGGAAACAGCTGGGGAATTATGTACGCATATCTTCCAGAGGTGTATATAGGTACTCATATACTCGAGTACGAATATTAATTTTAGAATTTGAGATAAGTTAGTGGCGCATTTTCATTCGGTATTATGAAAATATTTCGGTGTTGTTTAAAACAGAATCTGAAAAAAAAGTAATTAAAATTAAATTTCATTAGATTAATTTGGCATTTTAATTGATCCACAAATTCAACATGATATACAGAGAGCAAAAAGAAAAGTTCTCTCTGAAAAACTTTTAATAAATATTTTAATTTTTTAATAGTAAATTTTGATAATTATTTATTATTCGTTCCTATTTTATTTAAGATAAGTCGAAAAAATTTTGAAAAATATGGTACGAATTTTTTTTTTTTTTTTACATTATTTTAAACTATGTAATTTTATGTGGCAAAATGCAAAATGGGAGCTAAATCGGTTGAATAGCTCATGAGAAATCGAATTGGCATACATTTAAAATTCAATTTTCTCTGAGTTCTCGAGATATGGCGAAATGCGTAAAAATTAAAATTAGCATGAAAGGGTTCGAATTTTGAACCGCTGTCCTATCCAACTATTGGGATCATTTTTCGCAAATTGTGGCTACCTCCTTTATTTTGGGAGTCAGAAATCCAAATCCAACGAGAGAAAAAAATTATCATTATTCAGAGAACGTACTTAGTGTCTGATTTTTCTAATTTAAAATATCTGCAGCACTAATTAAATAGCTTATTTGAGGTCACCCGCTTGAACCATTAAGATTGAGTACTAGAACATAAAGATCCAATCATTGGATCAAAAGTTATTCAAAATGCTCTTTTTTTTCGCATTGTACATTGCGCATAATACTAAAACATAACAAAAACATAAAATACTAACAAAATACTAAAATGAACCAATTAATAACTTTTGACTTGTTGACCAGATTTTTGTGTTCTACGATACAATATGACTGTATTAATAATTTGTCTGTATTAATAATTTTTGCACAAGATATTTTATGCTACGTAACAAACAGAAAATGTTTCTCCTTTACATAAACTTATCTTTTTGTTTCAATGGATTCTCGAAATATTGGGGAGGGTAACTGAAGTTTTGAAAGCGTGGTCACCATAGTAAATATGGGGAAGTAGTTAAATTTTCGGACACTTGATTTCGCAATTCGCTTATTGCACCATAACAATTGCAACATAAGTAACGAAAATACGTCACGCCATAACCAAACTTATTATTTCCATGTAAAATATGTTTTTTTATAAATATCATTTAAATTGCTAATTATCGAATAAGAATTAAAATCGTTAGACGTGTCAAGAATTACACAAATTCAATTAACGCAATTTTATATCTAAAATTTAATAAAACCAGAGGAATAGCACTTGACAAATACATTTTTTAAAAGACGATTTCTTTAGCTTAGTCAAATACGCAAAAATTCACATTAGCATTAGGAGGTCCAAAATTTTAACAGCTCTCCTGACTAAACTAGTAGGGAACATATTTTCTAGTTTGAAGTTACATTCTTTTTTCCATCCAAGTACTCACTTCCGTTTAAAAATATGTTTGTTCATCTGGGGTACTTTTTTGAATCTGATTTCGCAACTTAAAATTTCATCGGCGCAAATTAATCTGCGTATTTCTGGTTATGTCATCGAACTAGGCCTCGAATTCGTACTAGGAATTAATCTTAGGCTCTCGAATGATCCAAGATTAAGTCCCAGTATGTGAAAATATGATCATTAGATTGAAAGTCCTGAGGGTGTTGACTTTTTTATACATTTTGAGCACTTCACTGAAAATTTCCTTGAAGTCAACGCTTTGCAAAATTTTTGTTGTTGCTGCATCTGAGTTTGTCCACTTAAATCATAATAAATATATTTTTTGGAGAGTCTTTTTTATATTTTAGGTTATGCTTCAGGCACTTTAGGTTCAGGTTGTGCTTTAGGTTATAACTAAAAATTATAAGTTATAACTATTTTGTCATGCTTTAGTATATTACTTAAAGTAAACTGCATAAGTATAACAAATGTTCTATTCAATAGTGTTTAAATCTTTGTTTTTGATGTATCGAACTTGGACGGGTAGTATATGCATATTTTGGACATAACACAACATGTTATGTTCATAACAGCAAGTTTTAATTTAAAAATACATTTAAATTTCTAAGAGTTTTTAAATTTGGAGTAAATGTATGAGACACTAATTTATTTTCACCAAAATTATTAACTCAGTTATACGCCTTTAAAATTCAACATTAATAAAATGTGTAATTGCTCAAAAACAACTCTCATATAGCTGGACTCAATCTAAGTCAATATGAGAGTTTGGGTCACTTAAGCAGAAGCTATTGTATTAAACACTAGATATCTATAATCGCATGCATCGTTTCTTTCGCCTTTATATTAACACTAGGTTTACGAACGTTTCTTATATACCTATCTCTACGAACACGCGTCAATTTGACGCATGAACGAATACATATAACAGCAATTACANTATCTCGATTTCAAGCGGGGAAATGTTTTTCCTCTTACTCCCCCGCACTGAAATGAACTCTGCGTCCGAGGAGGTGGAGCCAAGTCTCAACTCCTGGTGAACGAACTATAACAGCACTCACAGAGATGCCAACTTTCTCCGGACAGCAAATATATATTTTAAAGTGGTAGTTTATTAATTGTGATTCGTGGTTTAATAAATTAAATTTAGTAGATTTTTTTTCACCACTATTTCTAAGTAATTTGTAGGATTATATAATTCCCCACTTAATATTTGCAATATATACTTAGTAGTAATTTAGCGTTTTTTTATTATTTTGACGTGTCTGGAGCAGTTGGCATCTCAGCGCTTAGAAAGCAATGAAATTATATACTATAAGAAAAAAATGAGAATATGAGATATATATTTATGAAATATTCTAGTATTTTATTTTTCAATACTCGAACTAAGCAACTGAAACTTTCAAAACTTGTCATTCTGACATCAATTGACATTCTGCGTTGTTCTTTCTATTATTGCTTATCGGCAACAGTTGTTTATTGCTTGTTTCATTTGAGATAACGATATCGGATAACGGATCGAAGTATTTCCGGTACATTCCTATTTATTATTGATGTGATGTTTGCATGTTTACTCAAAATTTTGTCTAAATGACGCTTATCCGTAGAGATAGGAATACTACAAAGAGAATTACAATATTTCAATGCTTTTGAAGAAAATAGACTTCAATATATATTTACCTCGATCAATGGATAAAAGTCATTAAAGGAGATGATATAAAAATGCAAGCAGGTTTTGTAATTTTCCTTATAAAATTCGAAATGCGTCAAAATGATGCGTCCCGTAAACCTAGTGCTAATAATGTTTATAAATATATCATTATGAAGCTTTACCCTGGTATTTGATAATTTTAAGCGGTAGAGACGTTTCAAGTTCTAAATTCTCCCGCTGCTTAACTTATACATTTCATGATATGTCCCTAATATATTAATTATATTAGGTTCGTTAAATTTTCATCTCCTTCATGGTTGAACAGTAATTTTAATTTACTTGTAGGCAAAATGCAACGGTACAGAATAATGTCCCTTTAAATTTTAATATATTATTTCCATGGTCAGGATTTTAATCCCCTGGTTAAACAAAACCTTTACTCTGGTGCAAAACGCAATATCCAGATCGTGTCCTTGATGTCTTAATTTCAGTCAAGAATTGTGTGATTTCTCACCTGGAGTTCTTAATCTTCTCGAATGTTAAGTACTTGAAAGCAGCAAACGACTTCAACGAAATTGCAATTAAGATGAAAAGTCTCATCCGGATTTGGTGTGAGACGCGCTACACAGCGATATGAGGATTAATTTTTGCTTTGAAGATTTTCCGCTTTGGGAATTTTTAATGAGCAAATTCAGGACTGAAGTGGAGAATTTTCTCCATTTTTAAATGCTGCGCAAATGGAAATCGGAATTGAAGTAGATGAAGAACCTAGAGAATCGGAGATGTTTTCTCCAGACATTAATTAGGGAACTTTCACACATAGTTAATGATCATTGTTATATCTGAATTTCATTTGAGTATCAG
Source organism: Parasteatoda tepidariorum (assembly GCF_043381705.1). Lineage (NCBI taxonomy): Eukaryota > Metazoa > Arthropoda > Arachnida > Araneae > Theridiidae > Parasteatoda > Parasteatoda tepidariorum. The sequence goes on from NC_092204.1 coordinate 9,326,258, forward strand.
ATATTTTGATGCATTATTGATATATTATTTGATATATATAATTTATGTATTATTCGAGATATTTTGATAAGTTATTTTATAAATTTAATATATTATTTCCATGCTCAGAATTTAGTCCCCTGGTTAAACAAAACCTTTTCTTTAGCGCAGAAAGCATAATTAATGTAATTAAACAAATTATATTAATTAGGGAACTTTCAAACATAGTTAATGATCATTGTTATATCTGAATTTCATTTGAGTATCAGATATTTTGATGTATTATTGATATATTATTTGATATATATAATTTATGTATTATTTGAGATATTTTGATGCGTTATTTTATAAATTTAATACATTATTACCATGGTCAGAATTTAGTCCCCTGGTTAAACAAAATTTTTTCTCCATTGCAAAACTCGAAAATAATATAATTAAACAAATTGTATTAATTAGGGAACTTTCAAACATAGTTAATGATCATTGTTACATCTGAATTTCATTTAAGTATGAGATATTTTGATGTATTATTGATATATTATTTGATATATATAATTTATATATAATTTATATATTATTTGAGATAATTTATGTTATTTAATGTATTTAATATATTATTTCCGTGGTAAGAATTTAGTCCCCTGGTTAAACAAAACCTTTTCTCTAGTGCAAAACGCAAAAATAAAATTATTAAACAAATTATATTAATAAGGGAACTTTCAAACATAGTTAATGATTGTTGTTACATCTGAATTTCATTTGAGTATCAGATATATTTTGATGCGAACTAAAGCAGAAATAAAATTATTTGATTTAAATGGTTCTCAAAATATTTGTTTTTACTTTCAATACATTTTATCTCACAGGCTTTTTCTCTCCTTAAAATGCAACTGCGAATTCAGAAGCTGTAATTACAGATAAAGTGAATGAACCATAATATGAATTTTAAATAATATTCTTGCAATTTGATTTGGGGTTTTTTTTTGCAAACAATTAACTTCGTTTTCTATTTCTCAAATAGGAAAGAAATGCCATCACGGTCAATCATAAAAATGACTCATCATCATCAATAACGCATCATGAAACTCACAAATTTTTAGCTTTTTATGCATGTAAAAAATGGGAATTATTTATATTTTATATTAACATAACATATTTTTTTAGTATTTATTTCTAACCTATAACGTCTGTAAAAATTTTTTGAGCAAATTCGAAAAGAAAAAAAGACTTGTTTCATGTTTTACAATTCATATAATCAAGTATTATAGTGCAAAGGTCTGCAAAAAATGTTTAAAATTTAAAGATATAAAAATTTCTCATATAAATAGTATATTTTATTATGAAAAAAAAATATCAAAAGATAACAGATGTTTGGAAAAAAAAGTTATTAGCTATAAGACTTTAAATCTAAACATTTTAGTTGAAGCTTTCGGATAATGAAATTTTATATAGATTTATGAACCTGCTTTTCTAAATTATGTGAAATTACGATACCTATACTTTAATAAAAATCAAATTAAAATTGGATAAATAGGTTCCAAGATATCGAAAATAATATATGAGCTAAGTCATGATTCGTAATTATATATGTGATAAAAGTTGCAAATGTCTGTGTGTAAACTGTTAAAAAATAACTGTTACTCATCAAAAATATTAGGTATCGGTAAATTATTTTCATATTTTTTATTTAAACACAGTGATTAAAAAAGATGCAAAAAGGCAGATGTTGTGATTTTAAACTGAGATAAAACTATGTTTTTAAAATAACAGCGATAAGAAATAAAAATAATTTTCTTCAAAGAAACAGCTACCAGAAAAAAAATCTCCTTTAATCTTTTTGTATTGAATGCAAAAAGAATCGATATATATTTAACTGAAAAATATTTCAATTTATATTTAAAGTGAATATCTAGTTATCTATCAACATTTTTATTTGGTGCAATATTTTTTTTTTATTGCTCAATTTTAAAGCTGAAATAATTGAAGATATTCCATGGTGCACTGTTAAAAATCTTTCGGTAAAAATGGTTAAACAACAATTTATTTAATATTTATTTTACCATATTCAAACAAAACAGTCACATAACCATAAATAAGATGGTATTCAAACTGTTAACCGTGAGAGAAATTGTTTATTCACTATTTTCACCTTATACGGTAAATCAACTAGAAATTTAATGCAACAAATAGGTTCATCATCTAATGAAGCCATTTAGTTCCTTACAGACGGGTATATATTATAGTACAGAGGGATTACCTATCAATCTCATGACCGACATAACACGGGTTCGAGTCTCAACGTTGACGGCCTGCATCATGCAATTCGTGACCCTGAACTATCAGAATACGATGCTCTCATCCACACATAGATGGCTGAACCAGAAAGTTGCTTAACATAAAAAGTCAAGAATTCCCCACCTTTTACAATAGGTGAAACAACAAGATAAACTAATGCCCATTACCTATCAAAAAGCGTAACTCCAATGCCAAGTTAAACTTCGTTTTCACGGATTTGAAACCGCTAAAGTTGTAAATTGGTAAACCACCGTATAAATTTGTATTCATGTTTTTCTCAACCATACTAATTGAAGACGGTTTGATATTTGTAAAGGTAAAAAATACCCTTTAACGTAAATTTTATGGTCAATTGAATGGACAGACTGCAGTTAGTTATTTTACCGTAAGTTTAGAATGAAAATTCTAACAGATGTTAAACAGTTTTGTATCAAAATCTGGATAAAGGCTTAACACACTTAATTTTCTCGTTTTGCAATGCACGTGCTTATAAAGAAGCATTGAGAACATTAGATAAAACATTTTAAAATGACCAAATTAACAAAGCCTTTTTCTTACTCTTCTTAATTTTTCTTACTTCTTTGGAAATACTCAATCTCAATAAAACCAAAGAATTTGTCTAAATGATTCTCAAGTTTTGTTTATTTATTCTAAACGAACTCTATATTTTTTCTTGTCTTTTTTTGTCTGAACAGATCAAACTCGGGTTTCTGTTACCCAGTTATATTATTTTCTAGCCGTATTTAATATTCTATTTATATTACTACGTCACGTAATCACAATTTGAAATATCCATGATTTTTAACAAAGATTTATAATAATATCACCTCAACTGAATTAAAATATTTTATAATAAACGGAAGATCATCGTTAGAAAATGAGAAAAAAAATTAGTGTGTACAATGCAAATGTTTTTAATATATATTAAGCGAATGTAATATGAAAAAAGTATAGAAAACCTGAAATTATTCTCAGAATTTCTTAATTACGAAATATTTCAACAATAATAAAGTATTAAACCATTACATTAGGAAATGCGAAACGTATCTTGTTTTGATTTCTATAAGGAAGAAAAACTTTATTAATGAAAACTGAGACAACAGATTTCATCTTGAAAAAGATTCCGTAAATCTTGCAACTAACAAGATTATTTTTCTTTCCTAGACATATACAAATTGACTTTGATTCGAAGCTGGACGAACAGAATATCCTACTGTTACATCTCAGGAGACATGACGAAAAAAAGAAAGAAAAAGAAAACATAAATTTGGAGTTTCTTGTTTTATATTAAGTGAATTTCTAAGTGAATTGATAAAGTAATACTCATTGTGATTTTCTTAAACATTTTTATCTCAAAATAATAAATTTCAGTAAATAATTTAAGTAGGTCTGCTTATTTACGTACTCACCGTAAAAAATGGATACTTAAATTTCACGAATCATTCCTTCGTTTTTGACGAAACCGTTTCCAAATATATGCTTCAAGTAAAAGTTTCGTAATATTGACGAAATAACTGTCGTTACTTCATCGAGGAAACGAGTTTCGTCAAAATTAACAAAATATTTCGTCAATCTATTTTTTTCAAAAAAAAAAAAAAAGAAAAAAAAAAAGGAAAAGAAATTGTGATCACTTTATTACAATCACTGGTTATACCCATTGGTCAAATGCTTTTATTTTCTAGTTAGACTTCGATAAACGATATAACATTTCCAATCATGGGTTGCAAAAACTGTCTCAATTGATGTTCGTCGTCGGAGTGGTTTTCAAATCCTGGCTATACCGTTGTTTCAAGACGTCACAAAATACTTTTCCCTCTTCAGCATTCATTTTATATTGTAATCACCGTCTAGACAGTAATTATAAGTTAATAATGAAAAGAATACAAAAATACCTGAAATTATTATTATGTAAATACATTAAGAATGACTGCTGGCGAAAATAGAAAGAAAATGAAAAGAATTAAAAAAAATATCAATGCATGCATTAACGACGCATGCGCACTGTTTTCTTACTCTTGAACACAGTTGAAAAGTGTAATGACGTCCAAATAAATTGCTCACGCCATCAAACCCAAAACAAGACCTGTTTTGCCAATGGATAAAAAACTTTTCAAGACCAGTGTATCTAACTTCTCTGACAAATATTTTTTCATGGGCACCATACAGGTGGATCCATGTCATCCAAACAGCAAGAGAAAGACTGCGAGAACCGAGATATAAATCACACCCATGCCCGAAGCATCCTCGAACCCGGCACCGTAATTGAGGAAGCATTTGCGTCTTAAATTTTTGAGTTCAAATTTTTGTCACTAATCTCATAATTTCGAGATGATTTGATTCTCAAGATAAGCTAAATACTGCTCAAGGATTGCTGTGTCGTCAAATGTGAAGTTTTTATTTCCGAGAATACAGAGATTTACACTTTATTGGACTGTATCTAAACTGTAAGTTACATATTTTGTTTCTCATTTCATTTTTGCTTTAACTTTTATACATTGAACATTTTCATTTTAACTTATGTAATAAGATTGATGTAAAATGGCAGAATTTCTAATTTTGAGATACATAATTTTAAATATAATAATGGATAATGTAACTTAAAATAATTCTATATACAAACATACAAAAGTTCTTTTAATCTTCCTTTTTTGTTTCAATAATTTCATGCAGATTATTTCAACTTTGATTTTTAAAAAATTTCACCAAATTCAATTTCAATTTTACCAAAAATTTTAAATTAAAATAAAATAACATATTCTTTTAGACAATAGAGAAGTTTAAGGAAAATTACAGTAAAAAAAAAACTATGTACTTCTAAATTCCAAAGAATGTATCGTTCAAAAATTAACAATTTGAGAAGTGCATATTTGTTGCATTTGTTTTTGCAACTTATTATAATTTAATTTTTTATTAAAACTGATGATGTTATGGAAATTTAAAGGGAAAAAATCTGTAAACTTCATAAAATCGTAATAATCGTATAATCGTAAACGCAATATCATTTCACTATAAGAAAATATAAGGTTCATAAATGAGGTTATTTTTAGTGCAAAACATAACCCTATTTTTTACCTCAGGCGTACTTTTTTACATCTGCAAACCTTAAAACAACCTCAGAAAACCCTTATTTGCTTGTAAGGGATCTTTATGGAAGATTTTCCGCTTGGTTGTTCGATTGCAATTTTAATGTAAGCTTTTATTTCTTTCAAAACTTGTAACAAGAAGTGAAAAGAAATGTCAAGAATTATTTTAACTTCAGACGGAAAAGAGTTAGAATTGGAAAGAAAAATTGTTTTGTTTACCAACAAAATTTAAATTAATTAAAGTCAAGAAGAATTTCAGAATAGAAAAATTTCGAAAGTATCGCTCATTGGCACAAATAAAATAATAAATAAATAAAATTAAAGAAATGAAAAAGATTTAAGAACATGTTAACAGAGTCTAACGGGTAACGACTACTGAGGAAAACGGAATAAAAAACATCAAAAACCGTTTAATTGCCAGATGAAAAATGGTTGTTGCTGTTGTTGTGATCGTTGTCCGTTAAGGTAAGGGGTGCGATTGTTCCAGTAATCCAGTGGCGTCATCTATCTCCAAAAATTAGATTTCCACTACGCCCATATGTCACACCCATATATAGGGTTCACCCATTCATCCACAGATCGTAATTTCAACCTGGACCATAGAACAATCAATCTACAATTCAGTACCCCCAGAGTTATAATTTGTAATAGGAAAATGGAAGACTTTGTTACCCGATAGATTTAACGTGCACTAGTCACCATTGCTACACGAGAAGTCGTCGGCCGACTGGAATGGAACATCCGCTCTCACGAACATTGGTCCAGCCTCCCGCAACAACCAGGCTATCCCGGCCCCAAAAGGTTGTTGTGTAAGGCAATTATAAGAAATACTCTCTAGTTTCATTAGACAATCACACCAGATTTGTTGCCCCCCTCTACTTTACTAGTGATTCGGAAGATTTCGATGGCGTTTTTATTTTTTTGATAAAATTAGCTTATGATTCGTTAATTTGTGCTTTTTATTCTACTTTTGCGTGAGGATTTTTGTTTCCTAGTGAACGTCTTTGACCTGTTAGTATCAGATACTCTTTATCTAGACTAGTGTATTTCAGTTCACATTAATTAATTTCATTTTAATAAAATTTATTCCATTTTTTGGACTACTTTTTATACTGTAAATATTACGCTAATTATACTAACGATGTTCAACAAATAGTTAATGAAAAAAGAGCTATTTTAATTTTAGATATTCAGGAGCTGCTGATATAACTAAAGTAATTATGCAAGATATCCTATTACTAACAATATTTTTGTACAGGTTAAAATAATTAGATTCAATATGGGAAATTTTTGCTTTCAATTTTTATATATAAACATTTTTTTTTATTTTTTATTTTTGCTTATTAGCTTTGAATTCATACGAATTCGTTTAAAAAAGATTCAAGAAAATTAATTTTAAAATCATAATTGAAGATGCTACCATATTTTCTGTCTCTAATTGGACTGAATGAAACGAAATGATGTCATGAACGAATATAAATATTTATCTTAGAAATAAACAAAAAAATACCCTGTCTGGAACTAATTTTTTTTTAAATTAGTGAGTCATTATTTCTTAATATGGCAACACGAGATTCAAAAATGTCTGTTCATATATTACGAATGTCTTCCTATCCGTTCAATAAAAGTAACGATTACTTAAAAAAAATAACTTACTTTAAAAAAAAAACAGTTTAATTTTTAATGAAAAAATTTCGAAAAAGCATTTAAATGATACATGCGTGTTCTCATATCTCAAATGCTTTAATACCCGTTCAAAGAAGGTAGCAATTATTGGCATATGATGGAAAAGCTAGTTTAATTTTGAATGTAAGAAAGCCTGAAAACACAGTTAAATAGTGTGTTTTTTGAAATGTTACGTTTTACGAACGGTGTTGAAAAAAATTGGTTCAATGTTGACACACAATATAATTATTCTATAGCCGAAATATAATTACAAACCGAATCATCCTTTCTACTCTCGCATTACTGCTGCAATCACAAAAAAAATCATTGTTGAAACATGAAATTGGTATATTGAACCATAAATATGATAAAAATTTGATACAACCTTATCAAGGAGATTGAACGACGTTTCCGAATTTCCTTATCAAGGAGATTGAACGGGATTATGAACTGTAGTCAGACTTAAAAACAAAGAAAATACGGTTTAACTTTACACCAGATAACAATGGCAATTAAACAATTCAGCATATGATTTTTCGATGCTGAATTGTTTAATTCGTAGAGCATTGTGGGAGATTGTTAACTATAATGACGAATAAAGACTAGACAATCGGAAATGAAGTGAGGACTTAAGATGAGCAGACTGCATGGTGATCACGGAGTTGGCCTAGTACTAGGAAAGTCCGAGGTTCGTATCTCGTTTCGGGCATTGGTCTAATTTCTATTTCTGTTCCATTTGTCCTTGGTATATTATACTGCGTATACACTGAGTGGCCATATTATTATGACCACCCCTTCAGTACGGCGCATTGCGCCCCTATACCACGCAATATGCGTCGAACAGTCCTTTCAGAGACATTCGCAGTTTTCCTTGATTAAGATCACTTGCATTTTGTCACACTGTTGCTATCCTGTTGCACTGCACAACCCTGGCCAGCCTTCTCTCTGATCGAGCATTCAGTACCCGGTGACGACCACAAGTCTGACGTTGAGACCCGGTTTTTTGCTTGATTGTCCATTCTTTGTACACATTAACAACTGCTGCTCTAGAACACTCCACAAGTGCAGCCGTTTTGCTGATACTCGTTCCGACACATCTCGCACCCACAATCATTCCACGTTGAAATTCAGTTAAATCACTTTTCTTTCCTATATCTGAGCAAGCAACACAGTATATCTGATGACTCTCTTGTCCAACATTCCCGTGTTATAGTTATATTGCCCTCTAGCGGCAGCGCTGTGACGCAATAACTCATTTGCATAAAACTCTGAGGTGGTCATAATAATTTGGCCACTCAGTGTATAGTGCCCATGATAAAATTGCTGTTAGGAAAGGCAGATACATTGCGCTCTTTAAAGTCTCTTTTCTTTCTTTTTTTGAATAAAATAATGGAAAAAATTTCAATTTAGAAAAAGAAATTCATCGAATAAGTGACGGGAGCTATTTTGTTACTTTGAAGAAATTTTTGCCCGGAACATATACTAGAAGATGGTTCGGTCAAAAACAAAAAAAGTTTCGTAATATACACAGTCCAGTCACATTCATGTGACCACTACCTACTTTCGACGTCAACGTGAAATAACTAATCACAGAAGGCAGGTGGCAGCATATTACAGTGGATTGTATATATAGGATGTTCTAAGGCATCTAAAAGCATTTCAATCGTTGGCGTAATGCAGAAACGTAGCGATTTATCCGACGTCCAAAAGGGCATGATTATTGACTTTCGGGCCAATGGTGAAAGCATTTCGGAAACGGCTGATTTTCTGAACTGTTCTCGTGCCGCCGTGGTAAAAGTATATCGTGCATGGTAAAATGGCACTAAACAAAACAAGCGGCGTGGCACATGTGGTGCACCACGGGCCATAGATGACAGAAGCGAATGAAGGCTACGGAGATGCGTTCAGGCGAATAGACGTGCAACTGTTGAGCAACTGACCACCCTGAGGAATCAAGGGGCTACCAAGAGTGTATCCTCAACCANCGTTCAATAAAAGTAACGATTACTTAAAAAAAATAACTTACTTTAAAAAAAAAACAGTTTAATTTTTAATGAAAAAATTTCGAAAAAGCATTTAAATGATACATGCGTGTTCTCATATCTCAAATGCTTTAATACCCGTTCAAAGAAGGTAGCAATTATTGGCATATGATGGAAAAGCTAGTTTAATTTTGAATGTAAGAAAGCCTGAAAACGCAGTTAAATAGTGTGTTTTTTGAAATGTTACGTTTTACGAACGGTGTTGAAAAAAATTGGTTCAATGTTGACACACAATATAATTATTCTATAGCCGAAGTATAATTACAAACCGAATCATCCTTTCTACTCTCGCATAACTGCTGCAATCACACTGTTGAACCATAATATTAAACCATAAATATGATAAAAATTTGCCACAACCTTATTAAGGAGTAAGATTGAACGACGTTTCCACTCAAGTTGAAACATTGTGAATTGTAGTCAAACTTAAAAACAAAGAAAATACGGTTTAACTTTGCACCAAATAACAGTGGCAGCTTAAACGATTCAACATAGGATTTTTCGATATGGTTCGCATGAACAGTGCACTCGTAGAAAAATCAGTTCAAGCTTGAATCTCTGACAATATTGAACTATATATTACGGTATATATTTGCTATTGCCGTATTAAGGTGTAATATTGAACTATGTCATTCTTCTCACATTCTCAGAAATAAAATTCTCACTTTTGACTATTCTGACATCCTTGAACAGTATTTCCTTATTTTTGAGAATCATTTTGCCACGAAATCACGTGATTTTTGAGAAACCTCATCGTAGAGCATTGTGGGAGATTGTTAACTATAATGACGAATAAAGACCAGACAATCGGAAATGAAGTGAGGACGCAAGATGACCAGACAGAATGGTGATCACGGAGTTGGCCTCGTACTAGGAAGGTCCGGGGTTCGAATCCCGTTTCGAGCGTTGGTCTAATATATATTTCAGTTCCATTCGTCCTTGGTATATTATGCTATATATATATATATAGTGCCAATGATAAAATGATAAGATTAGATACATAACGCTTTTTGAAGTCTCTTTTCTTTCTTATTTTTGAATAAAATAGAATGGAAAAAAATTTTAATTTAGAAAAAAATAATTCCTCGAATAAGTGATGGGAGTATATTCGTCACTTTGACGACATTTTTGCTCGGAACATATACTACTAGAAGATGATTCGGTCAAAAACAAAGAAAGTTGCGTAATATTTAAATATCCAATTTTTACAGTGAAGTTGAATCCTGATAAAGACATAAAATAAGAAATCATAAAATATAGATAAACTTAGCTCCACATATAGGTTAGAACAAACTCAAAAATCTTTATGGTTCAACAAGCTCCAAAACTTCTAACAATAATCATTTTTTCCAACAATACTTACATTCGAATTTTTCAGGTGTATTTTTCTCAAATTTCTATTATTTATTTGCCGTATTTTTTTTTTTTTAAAAAAGGTCTGAAGTATGGGGACTTTAGTGCGCTACGTAAGCATAGGCCACAGTTCCTTTGTCCTGCAAAATAAGCATATCACAAGCCCCCTTTCCTTTTATACTATTATGTAATATTTAAATGATCACAAAGTTAGAATATAGTTGAGCAAATTTTAAATATATTTACATTTTCTGAAACCTTACATTGAATCTAATCTAGATATTAATAAAACATAATTAAACTTTGTAAAAAAAATTTTTAACTTTAAAACAAATTGTTGTTCAAAAAATAGAATTCATTTTTGGATTATAATGTAAGTAAACCTAATGGTATTATATATTTTGCATTAGTTAATATAAATTCATGGCAAAATTATGGAAATTTACTTTAAATGCTCTTGTTAAATTATTTTGGCTATATTTTTATTTTATCTTATTATTTTTGCTCGTGAAACAATTGTGAAAAAGTAATTTTTTCTTATAATTGCTTGCAAAAATAATTTTCAACATATAAATTTGTACTGCTCATATTAACAAAATACAAATACAACTCCTATCTAAGCAACATTTCCTTACAGTTAATATTTTGAAAGATCCTTTAAAAAAATTTAATAATAAAAATTGACAACAACAAAAATAATAGCAATTTAAAAAAAATTCTTCTTTTATTAAATAATGTGGGTATATAGTTAATAGAAGAAATACAAGAAGGTGTCACTGTTTTTAAATACAACAGAAAAGGATATTGAAAAATAAATTACAGTATAAGCAGAGATAAACAATTGAGCATTTTTTTCTGTCTGTAACAGTTATTGCAGAGAAAAAAAAGATATCTTCACGCCGGAACAAGGATTATTCAATTGCAGTAATTATTGTTTACTTAAAAATACATAATCGTCTCATGCAATTTTTATAATCGATTTTGTTTGATATATCGATGTGGATGATAGTCCTCAATACATTTTTTAGATGAATTAGCAAGGTCGTGTACTTTCATCTGTATACGTATAGCAACCCTTTAGCAAAAACATCATTCAGGAACCGCTGCCTTTGTGGGCACCCTACATATTAAAGAAAAAACAAACGCTATTTATAATAATTTTATGAGAGATATTATAATAATTAATCTTTCAAATTAACAAAAAAGAATGATATTTTTCTGAGTGGTGTTTAATTTACATTACTGGTGTTTTTGGATTATTGAAATAACTAAGAATCATTTGCAAGAAACAGCATAAAATAAAATTGTGAAGAAAAAATCATCATTATTTCCTTGTAAACAAGTTTAGATAATTGACAGAAGGGTTCAACTGAACTTTAAAAAGCAGAACTTTCGGTGGGAAACGCTGGAACATCCACCACACAGTCCAGATCTTTCACCGTGCGACTTTCATGATTCTGAACTTCTAAACAAGCTATTCGCGGACATCGATTCACAACGGACGACGACGTGTGTGATTGGGTCCAGGTCTGGATCCGACAGCAGCCTACTAGCTTCTTCAAAGATGAAATCAACCGGCTAGTGTCGCAATGGGATCAATGTGCAAACAGTTTTGGCGACTATTTTTGAATATGTGTACTGTGTATAACTTTATTAGTAAATTGATAACAACGTTACCGTTACTTTATCTAGTGACCGGGTTTCATTTGAATGCCCCTCATAGTTTTATAAATGGATTTAAGAAGAAAAAAAACATGAATTACAGTTTAGGGAGCTCAGTTATTAAATACTGTAACTTTATATTCATATTTCATTCGAGTGAGTGTTTAAATTTGAAATCAAATATCCCAAGATGAGTAGAAATTTCATCTCGTTTATAATTCTTTATACTAATAATTCCGTATTCAAATTAGCAAAAGACAATGATATTTTTCCAGAGGTGTTTAATTTATAATACTGGTGCTTTTGCGATTATTGAAATAACTAAGAATTATTTGCAAAAAAAAAACGAAATAAAATAAAATTGTGAAGAAAAAAAACATGATTATTTCCTTGTAAACAGGTTTATATAATTGCCAGACGGGTTCAACTGAACTGTAAAAAGCAGAACTTATGAACTCCGGAACGCCAAATTAGGTCCCAGTTAATGTTCGCGAAACTGGAATACAAGGAGCGGGTGCATGGTTGAAGGGGTATGAATTCCTTGAAATGTCGTTTGCAGCTGACGATAGGAATTCGTGACCTAACTTTGAAAAAGAACTTTGTTCAGTCCCAAAAAAATTCTCACTCTATTTATTTCTTTGTACCCAAACTTTTATTAATCCTTAAAGTTTGTTTTTCCGTATCGAAAGTTTGAAAATGAAATGTATTGTAATTGGATGTTGCGGCTAATAAACTAAGTAACTATGCATTAGTATTAAAACTTTTCTGGTAAAAAAGTAATTAAGCTTAAATTTTTAAAACTAACAAATGTAATCTATGAAGGAAATTATTGTTAAAATTAGCGAGTTAAAGCAATTCTATTAACGCTAATGGCAAAGTGTGTTCAATAACTGATGACACTTGCTTTTATCAAATTATTAACAACTATAATTAATTTTTTTCTTCATATGTTGTAATTAATTTATATTTGATACAAAAATATTTAACTGAGTCAGAATTAAAGTAATTATGAATTTACATTATTGATGTTATGTAAACAAGTACTATATTTATTTCCAAACGAAATATTGTATTTGTCTACTATAGACCCCAATCTAATTTTCTAGTCATTCTTTCTAAGAAGTATAGCTAATCTTCCTACTAATATTCTAAGAAATACCATTATGCATATCACTGGAAAGAAAATAATTAAGTTGTACTACTCATAGTATATGTAAGGGTAACTGAATATATATATTTAACTGAACTTCCTAATACAACTGAACTTCATAGAATACTTTAATGTATAACTTCATAGTATAACTGAACTTCCAAATCTGCAATTCCTGTTTTCTTTTTTTAATCCCTTTATATAACTATGAGGGACATTTAAATGAGACCCGGTCAATAGTGTAAAGTAACGGTAACGATTTTATTAACTCACAAATGTAGTTAGTGCACATACTCAAAAATAGTCGCCAAAACTGTAGGCTCATTGATCCCATTGCGACAATAGCCGGTTGATTCCATCTTTGAAGAAGCTAGTAGGCTGTTGTCGGATCCAGGCCTGGACCCAGTTACGCACGTGGTCGTCCGTTGTGAATCGATGTCCGCGAATAGCTTGTTTTAGAGGTCCAAAGTCCTCAAAGTCACGCGTTGAAAGGTCTGGACTGTACGGTGGATGTTTCAGCGTTTCCCACCGAAACTGCTGCAATGTCTTCCTCACCGCATTGGCCGTGTGTGGGTGGGCATTATCATGCTGGAGCATTATCATTTCACGGCCTACAACACACTCCACCGTTAAAAATCGAATCACTCCTCGTTGTTCTTTCTTACTCGCATACATGTTCCATAGTGGATGATAACTTGCGCGACCACCTTCTCTGCGGCGTGCAACCACACTGTCGCTTTCCAACGTCAAACATTGCGCATGCGTCAGTTTCTCTACCAATAGATGGTGCCGCCATACACGCTGTTGCGTGGCACCCCATTGCGTCTAATGCAAAGTTAGCCCCGCTGACCAGATTTCATTTGATAATAGTTTGATAAATAGTTTTTAGTGTAAAACTGTACAACTGTACTTTTTATGCATAAGAAGATTAATAACTTTTTAACTGTTAGCCCTATCAACTTTGTTTTTATTTCATTCAATTCAACGTAAGAAATACATAAGATAAAAAATTTTTATAGGAATTTTTCAGACGCATTAGTAGGTAGGCAAGCGAGTAGGGAATGGCGCCATCTTTTTTTGATGTATGATTCGACATGGAGGACTTTGTTACCAGACAGGTTTAACATGCACCAGTCGCATTTACTACAGGGGGAGTTTTCGGCCGGTCGGGATCGAACTCATGATCTCTTGGACATAGGCTCATCGCCCTACCGACAAGGCATGAAATATACTCTAATTCAAATAATACATGAAATTACCTTATTATTCACATTTAAAAAAATGAATTTTTTATTTTCTCGTTTTGTATTCATAGAATAATGAAAGGAAAAAACTTTAACACTTTGCCTCTCACATTTTGTTTTTTACCATTTTATATTTCCTTTTATATTTTTCCGTTAAAACCAATGTTTTCGAAAACAATTTGCATTTTATATTTTTTGAAATACTTTCTTTAAACGAAAGAAAGCAACAAAAAAAAAAGTTTTAAATTATTGAAAAAGCACATATTTTCTTTCGCTTTTCGGAATTTAATCGTCGCTCACCGTACGAGAATGTGATTCACAACTCCCGCAAAAAATTTTCTATGCTGCTGTCGCTTTGTTTTTTATGTATCGCTCTTTGTGTTTTTTTTTCTTCTTTCGTTTATTAGTTTGTTACAGTTTTTTCTTCTTCAAAAGAATGCTGAGTATTGATTCGGGATTCTACAGATAACTAAGGAAACCTCAATTTTTCAAGAAGAAAATATTTATTTTCTTGTCGAATTCTACTGAGAAGAAAACTGATCTCTCCAGTGACTCTATATGTGACTTTAGATTTATGTAAATTTAAAAACAAAACTATTTCTAGAAATAGATAAAAAAAGTTCCAATTTTTGAATTTTAAACTGTGATGAAGCAATTATAAAATATTTCTTTCCTTTTGAAAAATTAATGAAATTCTGATTATAAATTAGTTTTTGCGTAAAATAGTGCAACTTCCTTACCATAAAAATTTTGGTATGGGAAAATAATGCCAAGCTCTAGTAATAAAATTCTATCAAAAAATAATGTAACATCTTAAGGAATAGATATATTTTGCCGAAAATATGCAGAGCGTTAGCATTACAATGAGGTAAAGTAGTCGATATGACGACTGGTCGATATGAATTCCGCATCCAGCTTGCACCGACCACAGTGCCGACATGAAATATCCTCAGCGTAGATTATCTTGGGTTAGAGTCCCCTTTCCGTCAGGCTAATCGTTGGAGGTTTTCGTGGTTTTTCTTTCCATGTATCGCAAATGCCGGTTAGTTCCCTCAAAAAAGTCCTCCGCGAAGGCAAATTTCCTCCAATATTTGATTCAGGAGTTCCCTTGTCTTCTGGATTGTGTTCAAAATTACAAGGCTACTGAGTTGAGCATTAGTAGCAGAAAATCCAAATTGGGGTCGGCTGTTTAACGACGGTTATTGAATTAAATAAACAAATCCATATCAAGTAAATTTTTTAAAAGGACAATTTTCACATTTATAGATAAAAAGAAGTTTTTTTGTTTGTTTCGCAATTGAAGACTTTTTTAAATCGTTTAGCATGTTACATGCTAGATTTTATATTTGATTTATAATATGAGGCTAAATGGTAATTAACATGTAGCTCCATACACTACAAACAATGGTTTCTCAAAATCGTTTAGGACTTTTTGAAGGAAATAATCCGAACTTGCATTACAAAGAAAGGAAAACCCAAAAGCATTCCACGGTTACCAAAGGGACTCTAACCCGTTATCCGTCAGCCACTGAGGATATTTTACGTCAGGACTGTGGTCGGTGCAAGACAGATGCGGAATTCGTATAGATCAGCCATTACTGGGATTCAAACCCGGAAGGCGAGCTCTCTCTCCCTTGAGCCATCACGACTCTTTCATTTACCTAAGCTTTATTCACGTTGTTTTACAATGTACTCCAGCCTATACACCTTTGATTTACCTAAGCTTTATTCACGTTGTTTTGCAATGTACTCCAGCTTATATACCTTTGAGTTACTTAAGCTTTATTCACGTTGTTTTGCAATGTACTCCAGCTTACACACCTTTGATTTACCTAAGCTTTATTCACGTTGTTTTGCAATGTACTCCAGCTTATACACCTTTGATTTACCTAAGATTTATTCACGTTGTTTTGCAATGTACTCCAGCTTATACACCTTTGATTTACCTAAGCTTTATTCAAGTTGGTTTGCAATGTACTCCAGCTTATACACCTTTGATTTACCTAAGATTTATTCACATTGTTTTGCAATGTACTCCAGCTTATACACTGCAAAAATATTCCGGCTCAAATGACTGTAAAAGTATTTGAGTTCATAAAAAGTTCGTTAACCATTTACCAGAACAAGTTGAGGTACAAAACAAAAATTGATCTATCGTAATTTTTACAGTATTAACTACAGTAAAATCACTGAATCAATATAACAAATTATCAAAAATAAATCCCTTAAAGGGATCGAGAAAATATAACTTCCACATTATGAAGCTTTTTTTTTTTTTAGTATTCCGTTACGATTGTATTTTTAAATCCGTTAGGATGGCTGGGACAGGAGAGCCTAAAAGGCTCGCCACAAATTTTGAATTAAAAGTAAATACAATTGTTCCTAACCGATACAGAAAGTATGAGTAGGAGATGCAAAATTGGCGAATTATCAAAATATAACATAGCCAAAACAAAGCCAACTAGCATATCAATATTGGGTTCAGAAAATACCTTGGCAATCACGACTCGCCAGCAATTAGAATTGTTTTTTTTTTGTAAGCATTTTTTATTTTGCGTTTTTTATTTTATAAATAATGAGTTTTACTGAAACTTAAATTTTTTGATAGAAATTGTTGTCAAAAAACTTTTTTCGCAAAATTAAATGATATAAAATTATGGGCTTATGAGTATGTTTTGAAGTAATATGATTCATGAAGCTATGGAATGCAAGGCTTGAATAGGTCTTTCATGCTATATCATTAAATTTAGTAAAACTATTTCTCAGGCATTAGGTTTTAACTCTAATAAGAAGATACATACTTTTTTTCTGTTTATTTACAAATACACTCTATAACAAAAAAAATCAACGCACCAAGAAGGAGTTGTCTGATTGAAACGAAAATTGGTGGACAGGAAGACAATGTACAGAATAGTAAGTGATTAAAATTTCAGAACAATTGAATAATTTATTGCAGAGTTACAGTAACAAGTTCAATAAGGTGTTGACCCGCCTCTAGCCTGGATACAAGCTGCCACACGGCGTGGCATAGACCGATAAAGCTCCCGGATGGTCTCTTGCGGTATTTCCTGCCAAATTCGATCCAATTGTCGAACGAGGTCATCAACATTCCGTGCCAGATGCAATCGCCTTCCCATCATATCCCAGACATGCTCGATGGGAGAGAGATCTGGTGATCTGGCAGGCCAAGGAAGAGTTTGACAAGCTAGCAGACAGTTCATAGCGACACGTGCCGTATGTGGTCTGGCATTGTCCTGCTGAAAACCAAGCCCAGGGTGCTGCAAAAGGAACGGTAGCAAAACAGGGTCTTAGGATGTCATCGACGTACCGCCGTGCAGTAAGTGTACCTCTAATGACCAAAGGGGTTCGGCTGTCAGAGGAAATGGCACCCCTGACTGGGTCGACAAGAGGGCCGGTGTGGCGTGCAATAGTGAAGGCAGGATCCCCCCTCTGCCCTGTGCGTCTCCAAACACGTCTTCGATGATAGTCAGGACAAAGTTGGAAGCGGGATTCGTTACTAAAGACTATACGTCCCCAGTCGGCGCCATTCCAGCAATATCTGTTCAAAACATTCATGCATACGAAATTTCAAAGAAATCGGATGATTGCTTCTTGGTGCGTCGATTTTTTTTGTTATAGAGTGTATTTTTCCGATGCGTTTTGAATGTTCCTTCTCTAAGGGATACCATCTTGTTTTCGATTGTATAAGAAAGAATATCAAACATTTTTCGTTTTTAAATTTAATAAGCCACAATAAAGAAGGTACGTTACAATGCTACATGCTACATTAAAGACGTCTCCAGAGCAACTGGATGACTGTTCACATGGAAATAGCAGGTATTCGTCTTATACAACAACGCCCTCTATAGTTCGTTGCAATCGCGAATACTTAAATCATTCAGTGAAACAAAAAATTAAATAATTTGTTGAATTTAAAAGAAGGCGAAAGATAATCACTATTCAGTTCTTACTTTCAAATCTTTATTCTGTACCTTAAGTTCAAAGCATGTTTAAAGTATACATGATTTTAAAAAAACGTAAAGTTAAATAAATAATTCCAGATCGTAATTTTTTACTGATATTTGAATACTGTTTTATGTACAATAAAGGGCACTTTTCAGTACTTTCTAGCTAACAATACATTTCTAGAACATTCTAACGTTCTTTTTTTATCTCTTCTTTTCATTCTCTTTCCTTTTTCCTTAGAATCTCAAAGCTTCATCCAGATTTTATTCATGACTTCTGTTTTATCAAAGCACAACAAAAGAAACAAAGAAGCGAGACTGGAAACACGGTAAACAGGAATAAAAGGTTATAAGTGTTGACAGAATGTATCGGAATTTTTTTTCATATATTTGTTTTATCTCGCAGCTTCTGGCTAAATAACATCTTCGTCATTTTATGTCAGCAGGCAATAAAAACCCTAAGCCAGAAAAAAGAAAATCTTCTATTATAATACTGATGAAAATTATTCCTTTTCGCTCGAAATATATGTTTTCCGAAGAAATTAGGATTTTATAACATCATCTAAGCACCTCGAACATAATATTTGTGAAATGACTGCTTCTGTAAATCTGTAACGAAAAATAAAATTGTAATTAAAGAAAATTGCTTTTTGACAGTCTATGGCCATTATAGGGTTTAATAATATATTATAAAAATGATTTTTAATATTTATCGCAAATGTAATCCAAATTAATACTCATTTAACTTAATTATGTTTAAAATCTAATGTTTTTAGGTATAAATGTATCTTTGAAATCAAGTTTATAGGATAAATATCTTATTTTCTATATCGTACTATAGTGTAAATTAGTGTTATTAATAAAAAAAGTTTCTATGAATGAAATTCTTTTTGCAAACATCATGCTAGTGAGTGTGTAAGTATTTAACTTTAATCATAAAAAGTAGCGCAAATAAACTAATGACTTAAAACTAAGAAAAAACTGTGAGAATATACCAAAATTTACTGTGATTTCGGCTCTTTGGGAGCACCAGAAAGTCCGGTAATTTTAACCGAAGCGCTTTAGGAATGATTTTGGCAAAATTAAAAATAAAACATGGTTTTTAAATATGTGAATAAAATTTGGTAATTGTTTTTAAATTTGGTAGTTTTATCTTGTCAGAGAATAACAGAAAAAAATAACTTATTCTGTTAAATTTATTTTCCAGTTTTGAATTTTTGCTAAACGTGACATGCTCACAGTTTGAGGGATCGGCCTCTAATATGCTAATTAAATAATGTTAACAAATAATGAAATTACGCAATCAATCACCAAAATGGAATTTCTCAGAATATTTTCTTTCGTCGAGTTTCTTGGGGATCAACAAGTCTATAGTTCGTTCACCAGGAGTTGGTACTTGGCTCCATCTCCTCGCACGAACAGTTCATTGCAGCACAGGAGTAAGAAGAGAAACGCCTCTGAGCTTGAAATCGAGACAAGTCTTAATGCGCGCTAAACGCAAACAGCGAATTCTTTTTCAGTCATTTACTTCGCTCTATCTTCTGCTATTATACCTTTCGCTACTCTAGCTAATTAAATATATTTCATATTTAAAAGCTGCTCTTTTCCCAGCAAATATCTCAAAAAGAACAAACTATTCACTGAAAAGAGAGAAATATCATAAAATTTATGAAATATTTAATGTTAAAAAAATGCACATAAGGATTGCGAAATGAATAATTTTGTCATACGATCACCAAATAACAACCTTGTTCAGGATTTTTCACATCTGTCTCCCAAAAATAGCAAAATAGTAGTAGTCGGATACCACGTGATGAAGGCGGAACCTAGTGCCTACTCCTGGTGAACGAACTATAGCTGTAAACTGCAAACTCTGGTTTCGCTAATTTATTCGGGACGTTTGGATTCCATAATGTTTTGTTAAAAATTTTTTTGCCTATTTATCCATATCATTTGATCTACTGAAAGAATCTAAAAATGTTTGAACATATCTGTAAGACTCATTTATCAAAAGATATTTCAAAGTAAAAAAAATGAACTGGAATTTTGAATTTTACTTTAAAAAACGTGATTTCATTTTGTATATTAATCGCGAATATAATGCACGCAAAAGGAGCAAAATCGCTCAACTAGTTTCTGAATAAATAAATATTTTTATGTTTTAGGGATTATTCAACCCATGCTAATCAAAACTAGGATTTTGTTATAGCACACAGTTTAAAGTTTGTAAATGATTGTGCACCTTACATTTTAAAAATTGAAAACACGTGACAATGTAGTCAGAAAAAAAAGTTCCTCTTAATCTAGTCACTAGATCAAAAGTTATCAAGGTGCCCGATCATTTTTATTTGTTGCACTATACACGTCAGTTTGTCAATGTCTCCTACATTCTTATATTTGTTTTTCCTCAGCAAACAGCTGATGGTGAGTCAACTGCTTTTAAAATACGCAATAAAAAATCAATTTCTTGTTAACTATGAGTATCTATTTTAATGAAGCCGATCGTCAAATCTTCTTCTATGGCACGGCAGTCCTTGGTGGGCGATGGCCTCCACAAGAATTTTCCTCCATGCCTCTCTATTTTTGTCCACGATCTTCCAATGAATCAATCTTAAACTGGTGAGATCCCTTTCTAGGCAGTGAGCCCATCTGAAGTTGGGTCGTTCTTAGCTTTTGTTCCAGAAAGCCTGGCCAAGATAAATTTATGTGTTGGACGTTCTTTTGTTCATTCTAGTAACATAACCAGTCCCTTCAATTCTTCGGATTCTTCTGAATTTGATAACGTCTGGATCCTTAAAAGCACGATGCAATTCTAAATTTTATCAGGCGTGCCATATACCATCAATTTGTACTCTTCTGAAAAGAACTCTTAGGATCCCACCGTTCGAAGACTCCGATAACTTTTTATTCTTTTTGTGTCATGGTCGAGGTTTCTGATGAGTATGTGAATAGATGTCTGATTAGACATTTATAAATTGATATATTAGTCTTCATTTTAGATACTACCTTAATCCATAATAGAATCTGTTGGCAGGATTGATTCTCCTCTGAATTTTAGATTTAGTGTTGTTTTTAATGTTAACCTCGGAGCCCAGATATAAAAGGCTATCTACTTTTGCACACTTATATGTACCAACTTCCAGCGATATTTAAATATTGTATAAATATATGGGTAATATAATAAACTGTATACTACTGAATTTACTACTGAAGAATGATTTTTTTTTCAAAAAATTTTTAATTTTAAGTCTACTAGGAGTTGTCATAAAGGTCACATTTTTAGTAAATTGAGTTTTTGTTCAAATTTAAAAGTGTTTAGAAATGACGGAACAAGTCAAAAAAATTTATCGTTAGGGGTTAAAAACTATTTATTTTATTTGATTAATTAGTTTAAATTCAGAATTTTTTTTTAATATTGTATAAGAAAGAATATCAAACATTTTTCTTTNCAAAACATAGGGGGTAGCTACAATCTAGGAAATATGATCGACACAGTTGTTCAAGAGAACGATCAAAATTTGAACCCCTTAAATGTAAATTTTACTTTTAAAATATTTCGCCATGACTTGAGAACTTTTAAGGCGAGTTGAAAAATATTCGCATACAATTATAAAATTCCTTTATCTGATTCGAACCCAGAACCTTTCTGATGCAAGGACAGTTCCCTGCCCCCTACACAGACTGGTCGGCTAAATTCAAAAATAAAGTAAAAGTAATCAAAACTTATGATTTTAATTTGGATCCCCGGAATCGATATTCGAAATCTAATCAAATATTGGGTTGAAAGTTAAAAATGCAGGTATTTGTTGATGAAAATTAGGGTTTCAATCTGAATATATAATTATTTTTACTATTACTTCAGATAATACATTTTAATTTTTTTAATTTTGAAACTAAAATTTGATTTTATTATTTTTTTAAACCAATTTTATATTTTTTTTTTACATATGAACATTAGAAACTTCGTCCCATTCTGATAGAAATGAATATTTTTAATTTCTCTAACTGCTTTAAAAAATATTGAAATTAATTAAAATCGATATAGTTTTCAAACTTTCCATTGCGAAAGAAAATTCAGGTGCATAATAATAAGAAAATTAAATGAAATTTAAACTCATTAAGAACTAACCCAAATTAGATTAAATAACAAATCGTTTGGCTCAAGTAATTAAAAGATAAAAGTAGGAAATAGGCGAAAAAACATCAATGCAAACGAAATTAAAAAATAATTTAAATTAAAATAAACTAAAGAAATGCATACATATTAGCGTTTATGTTAAAAAGGGGAAAAAATAATTTGCCGACTTGAAAAAAAATGAAGAAAAATGAAATAAAAACATTAACAAAATTTCGGTTTATGCTTACCCAATCTATATTTATTTCTTTAAATAAAAGTTAGTTAAAATCCCCTTTTCTCTCAAATAAATTAGCTGATTTTAAATTAATAATAACTTCATAAATGGTTTTAATATCCTTCATATAACTTCTCATTTACAGTATGAATATATAAATAACAAAAAAGTTAAGTTTAGTAACAAAATTTAAAAATAAAATTTATACTAACAGCTAGAAAATAACATTGGGGAAAAAAAGCTAAATACAGAAACTCATTAGAAACGAAATGAAAACTGCTTTTAAGTAATATAAAAATACACTTTAGAAAAATATTTCATACCTCATATTTACTACGCTGTTTCCTTTATGTGTTTGTGTAAAGTTATTTTCCCTGTAATGTAGCCTCCTAGTATACATAAATATTCCTTTGAGGTTTGTTTTACTTTTTCATTTTTTATTTACCCGTTTCTAAGCTGATTCCGAAGCAGATTTTTATTAACATGAAATAGCTTTTAGAAAGTATTTAACGATTGTTTAATGTCTCATCATCATTAATATTTATTTATTTTTCTCAGTTTTTGTATTTTAAATTTTATGGATACATTAACTACCTATTTGAACCAGCTTTATTTTTTTCTTTTCGAGGTGCGTTCTTTGTTCTAAATTTTTTTTTAAAGCAGCTGTTGATTTTAAATGCAAATTTGAAACAATAAAAATAATATTATTTTTATCAGAAAATGAAAAGCAAATTTTTTTCTGCATACTTCAAATATTCTAAAAATGTATATTTATCGTTAATAAATATTTCATTTTAAACGGAAATGGTTCGAATAAATTGTAGTATCAATTCTAAGTTTAAAAAAAAAATTAACTTTTATTAAATCCTTAAAGAAATTGAATCGGATTAAATGTTAAACAACGTTTATTAAATTAAATTTTTAAACAATGTAGAATGCGCAAATAAATGAGCAATCCAGAATAAGTTTTGATCTAATGTTCGGATCTTTGCGCTCTAGATCTCAATCTTCATGTTTCGATACGTGACTTCAAATTCGCTAATTAATTAGTGCAGATAATATATTAAGTTATATGAAATCAAATATAAAAAAACGCACTTTTCCTAAATAAACATACTTTTTTTCAACATATTCGAATTTCTGACTCCCAATATATCGGGGACAGCCGCAATCTGGGAAATATGGTCCCAATTAGTTTCGTCAGGTGAGCGGTTTAAAGTTTGAACCCCTTCATGCTAATTTTACTTCTGAGTATTACGTTCTATATCGAGAAATATAAAATATTAAAAGAATTTTTTTACATAATTGTAACTTTTGTTTACCTAAAAATAATTCAATGGAAAAAAATGACTTTTCTTAAATGTTTATTATTTTACTTACTCATAGTCGAAACAATTTTGAATTGTAGGATAAATAATTTTTACATCATATTTAGTAATGTAATTTTACATGGCAAAATGAACTATTTGAGCTAAATCGATCCTGAGAAATCGAATTTTAAAGAAGATGTATTTTCTGCACTGAGTTCAAAAAATTTTAAAAATTTTTTTTAAATCATTATAAAAAGTTTTTCGGTAAAATATGAAATAAATAATTGCGTTACTGTTTCATACATTATCATAGCAAAAATAACGTCAAAATAAAAAAGTAAAATATAGCTCAAAGGAAAATTTATGTATACTAGGAGGCTACATTGCAGGGAAAATAACTTTACACAAACACACAAAAGAAACAGCGTAGTAAATACGAGGTATGAAATATTTTTCTAAAGTGTATTTTTATATTACTTAAAAATAACGTCATGATAACGTTATTAATAAATAAAGAAGATCCAGATATCTTTGGCTGTCATCAGCCTAGAATGAACTGTATGGAACAGTCAAATCTTTAAACACACAGACACTTATATATATATATATAAGTTCAAAATGAATTTCAAATTCAAAT
>NC_092204.1:9351134-9373017 GCF_043381705.1 Parasteatoda tepidariorum
GCTTTTTTTCCGATATATATATATATATATATATATGTATGATACTGTGAAGAACCTAATTTGATGGTTGTTGACTTCCACCGGTGAATGTTGACAATCACCTAGTAGCTTTGGTTAATGTCCGAAATATATACTATATCTAATTAAGTGCCACTGTCTGGTAAAAATTTTCCCGGTATGCCCTACAACAATTTTTCTCTTCCGTCTACACTTATTTGACAGCTCAGTTCACTGTGGAGTAAAGAAGGGTAGATTAACAAAACTATTACTAAACTAAAACTTTTCAATATTCAAGCTCTTTCAATCAAATTTGGAGTTTATGTTAAATTATAACTTCGACATCTGCACTAATTGTATTATATTTATTTGAATGAATGTTTTGTGTATGAATGTTATCTAAATAATTTTAAATTGACAGTAATTTACCAATTTAGTTCATTTCTTCATCATTACTTATAATTTTTTTAATAAATCAATATTACATTCAAATCTTTTTGATGACGTAGCTACATAATATTTCCGCAACGATTTCAGGAATCATAATAAATATAAATCAATATATACAACAATGTAATCCATGTATGTTGAGCATTATGAAGAGCATTACGAACATCTTTGAATAAATCCAGGATTCAAAAGAAATGCAAATCAATGTATACAAAATAGTTATCCATGTCTGTTGAGCACTATGAAGAGCATTAAAAACATCTTTGAGAAATTCCAGGTTTCAAAAGAAATACAATTCAATGTATACAATAATGCAATCTATGCATGTTGAGCATTATGAAGAGTATTACAAACATCTTTGAAAAATTGCAGGATTCAGAAGAAATGCTAATCAATGTATACAATATAGTAATCCATGCATGTTGAGCATTATGAAGAGCGTTACAAATATCTTTGAAAAATTCCAGGATTCAAAAGAAACGCAAATCAATGTATACAATAATGTAATCCATGTATGTTGAGCATTATGAAGAGCATTGCAAACATCTTTGAAAAAATCCAGGATCCAAAAGAAATGTAAATCATTGGATACAATATATTAATCCACCTTTGTGTGTTATATGTCATAGTGGACGGCCAATGGCGGCACAACATTTGGGCGAGTGTGAAGCACTGACGGATTTTTCTTGTATATTTCAACGCTATTGGCAAGAAAGAAGTAGAATGGCCTAATGGCTAATGTAACTGGCATTTGAGAAATAAAAATAAATATAGTAATCTATGCATGTTGAGCAATACGAAGAGCTTTGCAAACATCTTTGAAAAATTCCAGGATTCATAAGAGATGCAAATTAATGTATACAATATAGTAATCCTTGTATATTGATCATTATGAAGAGCATTACAAACACCTTTGAAAAATTCCAGGTTTCAAAAGAAATGTAAATGCATACAATAAAGTGTGAATTAATGTATACAATAAAGTGATCCATGTATGTTCCGTAGTATTAAGAGCATTACAAACATATTTGAAAAATTAATGATAAATAAAATATAACAAAAATATATATTGCTGCTATAATAATAATGTTTATAAATTGTTGCAGTAAGCAAATTCCTAAACATATTTTGCAGAGTAAAAATTTATAACTTTAAGAAAACAAAGTAAAGGTTTTTTTAAAAATTTAAAAAATTAGTATCGAAATTCTTTTCAATAAATAAACTTTATGCCTGAAAAGCTTCGCTGTTAAGTTTTGGCATTTCAACTCTTTCCTTTCTGAAGGGACTTTCTTATCTTGCGCAAAACTTTTAAGAATATTTTCGAAAAAGGAAGCTTTTCTAGCGTTGTTACTTTGAAGTATGATTTATATTGTTAGAAAGACTTTGAGCGTTTATATTTGTCAAAGTCAGCGTCCCGTAAGAACAGTTTGGGTGCAAAATTCTTTCTGCCAAGTCATCTTGGTAAAGTCTTGAGAAAACTTTTTCGTTATTCAACAATTTCATTTATGATTACTCAGCGAAATGTCGTCCACTGCTTTATGACATTTGAATGTTTTACTTTCGTCTAGCTTATCAAAGTTAAGGATATCCACATTGTTAACTAGAAATGATATATAAAAGCTTTTTTTCTGAATCGTTAGTCATCGAAAACATTAAAATGACCAAAATACTTAAATATCTGTTACAAAATATTACATCAGAACTTAGCATTTTAATAACTTATTTTCTTGTCACAGATTTTTCCATTTCAGGAGCTGTCTTCTAAACAGATGCAATTTTCGTCTGAATAATATTAAAGAACATACTAAACATTATCGATCCTTGTTACCTGAAATCGAACCTCGAAACAAGTACTTCCAATCCATTAGTGGTTCATGGTTTGAACCATCACCTCCTACATCAGAAAGCCTAATCACGGTTTTTTATAAGTCGTCAGTAAGTATAAGTAGTAAGACTGTTTAAAAAGTGAACCAGTTGTGTGCATGAAGCCAAATTCTATTTTAAAAGTGACTGAGAGAAATTTATCGTAGATATTTTTGAATTGGATCTGTAGTGGTAGATGTTTAAATAAGACAAACCAATCATATTCATAAATTAAACACATTTTATGACATATACTTGCTATCATTTTCTTATTTTTACTAGACTGTCTATTAAAGGGCTCTTTCGTAAACTGGTTTACCTTCATAGTAATCTGATCGGACTACCAATAAACCGTGTGGAGGCTTTCAGTTGTAGGAGGCGTTGGTTGAACCACCACGATAGTTGTAGGTGGTTGAGAGAAATGGGATCAAAGATAGATCTGATTCTCGGGGTAAAAGATAACAAAAAGAAAAATTTGCTATTAGTGTTTTGCGTCGGACGAAATGTAAAGTGCATCAAAACAAAATACGGACCACCCTGAATAACTTTTGATCTAATGATCGGATCTTCATATTCTTGGACTCAATAACTAAATAACTAAATCTAATCATCAAATATCTAGCCTCAAAAATCATCGTAAAAATGTATATTTATCGCTATAATTATTTGACTTTTTACATAAGTGTTTCGAAAAAATGTCAGTATCAACTCGAAAAAAAAATTCAACTTTTATTAAAATCTTCTAAAAAATTGAATCGAATTAAATGTTTGAACAATGTTGAAAAACTTTCTTCAAATTAAATTTTTAAACATATGTAATGAGCTCAAAAAAATGGACCCCATAGAATAAGTTTTTGTCCAAAGACCTGCATCATCCCGTTAAAGAACTTAATCTTCATGTTTCGAGAGGTGGACTTTATATATACTAATTAATTAGTGCAGACGATATTTTAAGTCACGAAAACATACCTTTTTTTTCAACGGATTCGGATTTCTAACCACAAAAATGTAGGGGGTATCCCAATCTGGGAAATCTGGTCCTCATAAGCTGATCAGGAGAGAGATCCAAATTTTGGATCCCTTAATGTTAATTTTACTTTTTGCGTATTTCGCCATACCTCAAGGACTTTTTAAGCGAATTGAAAAAACTTCGTGCATAATTATAAAATTAATTTATCCAAAGATAACTCCATGCACAAAAATAAATTTTATTAAATATTCATTATTTTTCATTATTTTACTAATTAATGTTCGAAAAAAATTTTGAATTGTAAGACACACACTTTTTACGCCATTTTAAAGTACACAATTTTACATTCCAAAATACAACGTTTGAGCGAAATCGGTTGAATAGTTCCTGAGAAATAAAATTTTAAATATACATCGGCTGTTCCATGCAGGATATAGGAATTTCTTCCTTTTGCAATAATGCAAGCGTTATAACGTCGGCGCTTGGATTCACAAAGCTGTTCAAAATACGTAGGCTTGTCACGAACGTGTGGTGACACTTACACAATCCTGCCGACAAGATCGGCGTCTGAAGTTGCTAGTGTCTCGTAAACCATGGACTTCCGTATCCATAAACTTCAAGTATCCCCTCAGGTAAAAATACAGGAGAGTCAGGTCTGCCGATCAAGGTAGCTATGTGTCTGTCTTATAAAGAAGACCTATACACTCTCATAAATAAAGTTTTCACTTTTGACGATTCAGAAATCTTTAAGCTGTATTTCGTTAGTTTTGAGAATAATTTCATCATGAAATCACGTGTTTTTTGTTATGAAATCTCTCGAACGTATGACGAAAATGTTTCCTCAACTCGAAAACTCATCGTAGTGCGTTGTAGAAATTGTTAACCAGCATTACGAAGCTAAAATTAAGACAATAGGGTCGAAAATAAAGTGATGGAACAAGCCGACCGTCTGCATGGTAGTCAAGGAGGAGGCTTTCTGTTATGAAGATCACGGGTTCGACTTCCGCTTTGGGCATCAGGCTAATTTTCCTTCTTTTTTCCATCTGTCTTTCTTGTGTTGTTCAGCGACATTGATCTACCTGTATGGTGCCAACTATAAAGTGATTAATAGAAAAGTTAGATACATTAGGCGCTACAAGTTTTTTTTCTTGGAAAAAAATAAAATGAGGAAATATTTCTTTAATTTTGACAGAATATGTTTCCTCTGTAAAAGTGACGAAAGTTGCTTCGTCGTTTTGGCGAAATTTTTGCTCGGAGCATATATCAAGAAACGGTTTCATCAAATAGAGCTTTTATTTTTTACAGCCATATGCTTCCATAATTAGGTCCTCATCATAATTTCAGAAAATGCAGTTTTTTATGAAAATAAATAAATATAATTTCTGTTTATATTAAGATATGCAATTATTAATTAATATAAGGAATGAAATTCCAGGAGTATGTGCGTGGGTTGCATAAAAACTAAGATCACGTAGGTGAAATGTCCTGGTATCGCGTATTTCACCGCCCAATCAATTTCACCTTCTATTCCATTTAGGTGTTTCCAGTTCCAGAGAACAAATGGGAAAGCTACGTGACGGATGTGTAACAGAGGCTATTACTTCAGTGTAGAAAGGTGAAATGAATTAGCTGTTCAATGCAGATAGGGGCGCATGTTGACAGCACATATTAAACTCCGGTTATTTGGAGACATTCCATCAACCTATTTCCTGGTGACACTGTTTTGGGGATATTTTACGAACGAGTATAAATTAAGCCATCCATCTTATTATTTGAAGCCTAAAGGTACTTTAAATGTGTGATAGGATATGCATTAGAATAGAGGGGTTTTATAAGCATTATAAGTACATTTTAAGTACGTAAGGAATATATTTTTTTATACACAATATGTGTTTCGAATGAAATATGGATAAACAACGTACTACAAAAAATGGTAAAAAAGTAAGCATCAGATATTGTTTTTAAATTTATGTAATTTTACATGCAAACATCATTTTTTTGTAAACACCAAGTACACATAATTTTTTTTGTGACATTGTTAACAGTTGATTGCCCTAGGAAGTGATTTTGACTGCTTTTAATTTCAATTAGAAAAACAATGATGTTTATAATGACACAACTTCTTAGAATTTTGTGACTTTTATAATTATTTTAATTGTTGATATTTACTAATGACTTGTTATGTAACTGAAAATAATATCAAAAATAGTAAAAATTAATTTTAAACAAATTTCTTTATGCATTAGTTATTCCTTCACAATGCAGTCATTTTGACTGATTTTGGGCTATATAGGTATTTCAGTCTTTCTAGATTCGATCTAAAAACGTACATATAAAAATTTTTTTTACGTGGATTAACTCAATAGTTCCTGACGTTGTTCCAGTGTACCCTGACGTTTTTGCTGAGAACACTACAAAGTATTTCATTTTTGTTAAAAGACTATGAAATTTTAATAAATAAATAAATGTTCTCTGTAAGTGGAATTTGATGAAATGATCTAAAAGCTATATAAGTTACATGAAATTACTGGGGAAAAATTATCTTATTTTTTATTCTCTCTTCAAATTAAATTTAGCAATTATGTTTGTTGTTGATACTATTTATAATCTTTAATAATTATTTTCAGAGTATTTATACACACATTTGGAGATTTTCTGTATTTTATATTAGAACCAGAACGCCTGTTCTGAAGGTTTAATCTACTTACGGTTCTGCTCGTAAAAAGTCGTATTTTATCCCGCATACCAAAACTGGATTTTCAATATTATTAGATTAGGAAATAGTGTATCTAAGAGAAACAGTCTCCCAATATCACCCATTTGCTATACCATCAATGGGCTAACATATTTCTGCAATGTAAGATTTGGACAAATTTCCCAGTTGTATTTTAAAACTTTGTCGAGAAACGTTTGACTGATAAAATTTTGATGTGAAAAATTCAAGTGAATTACAATACAGAACAGGATTTCTCACTGCTGTAATTAAGTTATAAATACAAGAATATTATAATAATGTTTAAATATTAATCAACCATCATATTTAAAAACAAAAAAACATTGATTTCTTGATTCAGTCTTACGTTGTTAAATAATTTGAAAAAACATTGCGAACAGTTCATTAGCATTATTGACCCAATTTATTTTACTTCGAAACAAATAATAACAGTATATAAATAGCTTTTTTCTTATAGAAATTCGCTTTTTTTATCCAAGCCAACTAGAAATGATGATATAATTAAAATATTCCTTCAAATTATGTAAAAATATATCAGCCTCTTTTCATTAAAAAATAATTTTTCGTTTATGTAATTATGCTTTTACGCTAGTGTAATTTTACAAAAAATTAAGTTAAATTTAATGTTTGTCTTGCAAAATGACTAAATCTACCTCAAAAAAGTTAAATAGTTTAACTAATCTCCCCTTTTTGTCTCTAAACATAAACTTAATAATTTAACTGTTAAAATTGTAACTATTTACTATACAGCAACCTTTTACTTTGTTTAAAACCACTTTTTCTCCAAGAAAATAAATACAATGGCATGAATTTCAAATCAAGAAAAAATATTTTCCGAGAAAATATTTTCCTTTCGTGTGAAAGAGTCATAAAAATAAAAAAAAACATTTCTCAAGTCGTGAATCATATTTACAGCAAAAAAATGCTGTCTATTTGTTTCTTTATTTATACGTGTGCCAAATTTGTTTTATTTATGGAGAGCTCCTTATTTTTTTTATGAGCCTCAGCTGCAAATTCAAGAATGATACCATGATGTTATGCTTTAGATTATTTCATCAGTATTCTCTTATTTTTTAAATACATACGCTTATATATATATATATATATATATATATATATANTAGATAGATAGATAGATAGATATATATATATAACGTCGTTGGCGAGTGGAAGGATAAAAGCAGCTTAGTCAGGGAAGAAGGGTACAAAATTTATTTATTAATTCTTAATTATTAGTGAAACACTGTATACAATGTACAGTGCTAAATTTTTTTCCCTAAAATCATACTATCATAATAATTAATCGCTGTTAATATTCTTTTTATTTTGTTGCTATATCGTGGCGCCATCTAGAGGTGGCAAACCTTACAATTAGGATTTAAAAACTAGTTCTTTAAATCAATCAAAATTGTCATGATCAAATTTATATCCAGGTAGATTTCCAGAAGAGAAACAGTAGTATGTTCTGTAGAGAGGGACAGAGAGAGAGAGAGAGAAAGAGAGAAATTGTAGCACTGTAGACAGAGCTCAACAGATGTGTTCTTTGAAACCAGCTAGGTTCGAACTCAGGACCTTTGAGTCATTTTCCCAAATGCTGATACCAGCAAGAGAGCGATCTGAATTTATTTCGAAAATACATAGATTTATCGCAGCACTTTCGCCAGAAGAAAATAAAAAAGCCACAGGGTAAGTGCTTTACTCTCGAGTAAAACTATAATTTTCAACAACTACATGCAGTGAAGAACTATCTTGCCTTCATCTTGGCTTTAGAACTGACTAATAACTTAAATATTTGAAAATTATTAAACCATTTCAAAAATTGCCAATTTGGTGGTATTTCTCGTCCAAGATGAAAATTGTCAGAATCCATGACTTTTTCGTAATTCTTTTGCAATTTTTATGAGTCCATATAATGCAATATTGGAGTAAGTAATTAAATTTTTAAAAATTAGACCACAAATGATTTTTATTTTCCCAAAAATATGGCTTTTCTCTAAGTTTTGAGAAATTTTAGAATAAGCATCGCGGCGGAGTCTAAAGATAGGCCAAACTAGACCTAACAGTCATGTTAGGTCAAGTTTAACCTATAAACTCACAAACTTTTCCAAACAGCATAAAAAAAGGTATCCTTTCGCAAGGAGGTATCACTTCATGTGACAACAGAACCTTAAAAAAAACAACCTTAAGGATTAACTATTTATTTGATGAACGTTTTTCTAATTAGTTTTGCTTGATTTGTTTCTCAAAGAAGGGAGCCGGCAGTATAAATTTAGACAAATTTTTTAAGACTATTTATTATACATTTTTAGTAACTGTTATAAGCTCACAAACTTTTCCAAACAGTATAAAAAAATGTATAATTTTACAAAGAGGTATCACTTCTTGTGACAACAGAACCTTCAAAAAACAACCTTAAGGGTTAACTCTAAATAATTTTGATGAAGGTTGTTCGAATTAATTTTTCTCGATTTGTTTCTCAAAGATGGGAGCCGGCAGTATAAATTTAGACAAATTTATCAGACTATTTATTATACAATTTTAGTAACTGCTATAAACTCACAAACTTTTCCAAACAGCATTAAAAAAGGTATCATTTTGCAAAGAGGTATCCCTTCGTGTGACAATAGCAGAACCTTCAAAAAACAACCTTAAGGGTTAACACTAAATAATTTTGATAAAGGTTGTTCGAATTAATTTTGCACGATTTGTTTCTCAAAGATGGGAGCCGGCAGTATAAATTTAGACAAACTTATCAGACTATTTATTATACAATTTTAGTAACTGCTATAAACTCACAAACTTTTCCAAACAGCATAAAAAAGGTATCATTTTACAAAGAGGTATGACTTCGTGTGACAATAGCAGAACCTTCAAAAAACAACCTTAAGGGTTAACACTAAATAATTTTGATGAAGGTTGTTCGAATTAATTTTGCTCTATTTGTTTCTCAAAGAAGGGAGACGGCAGTATAAATTTAGACAAATTTATAAGACTATTTATTATACATTTTTAGTGACTGTTATAAGCTCACAAACTTTTCCAAACAGTATAAAAAAAGGTATCATTTCACAAAGAGGTATCACTTCGTGTGACAATAGCAGAACCTTCAAAAAACAACCTTAAGGGTTAACACTAAATAATTTTGATAAAGGTTGTTCGAATTAATTTTGCTCGATTTGTTTCTCAAAGATGGGAGCCGGCAGTATAAATTTAGACAAATTTATAAGACTATTTATTATACAATTTTAGTAACTGTTATAAACTCACAAACTTTTCCAAACAGCATAAAAAAAGGTATTTCACAAAGAGGTATCACTTCATGTGACAACAGAACCTTCAAAAAACTACCTTAAGGGTTAACTCTAAATAATTTTGATGAAGGTTGTTCAGATTAATTTTGCTTGTTTCTCAAAGAAGGGAGCCGACAGTATAAATTTTGACAAATTCATAAGACTATTTATTATACATTTTTATCAACGAATTATTGCAAATGACTCGTGAAACTGGATATCCATCAGTTCATTATGCTTTTTCGATAATTTTCTTGAAAAAAAATTCCAACAGTAGTTTTAGTCGTTATAACTGATTGAGTGCTAAGCGATAAAAACTCAAATTACAAGACTGCCGTGAAATTAAAACCCTGAAAGCAATTAATTTTCTTATTATCTCCTTCGAACAGTCAATTTTTGATGATCGTCGGAACGATACAAGCGAGATAAATTCGGAAAAATTGTTCCAATTATAGTTATCTTCCAGCAGAAAATTAGAATATGTCACCAAGCGTTCCAAGGTTATCCATAATCATAAAGATTCATAAGGAACTGAAATTACTTCTAATTAAGTCTTTAATTTTTTTTTTAAATTATCGTCAGCTTTCTTTCATCACAATAACCATACTCGTTTATCCTCCGTATTTTGTTGTTGTTTTTTTGTCAAACTTCAATGAGAATTTAAGTACATAATAACAACCAGTCGCTAGACTACTCGAAAAATATAATATGCTTGAAATTGGAGAGTTATGTTTTCCCCGCTTATTTGCATTGTTATAGTAGTTCTTAATGGAAGAAAGTTTAAAAATAATCCATTAATAGATATTTTTTTAAAAATTTACTTCCCATTAATGACGAAACTCTAGAATGAAACAATAATTTTCTAATTGGTATTGTAATTTTTATGTTTCGTTTTCAAAACAACTCTCTTAAAGACTAATAAACATATTGATTCAATTACGTTGTTAATCTGATACGTGATTGTACTAAACTGATTTGGATTAGGAACGAGAAATTAATTAGGAATTTCAAGAAAAAACAAGAAAAAAATGACGGTGACCTATATTTTTAAAAATTACAATAGTTTCTAGAACTGAGTAACCACGATTTTTTTTAAATTTATTTTGTGAAAAATATCTGAAAACCTCTACTTAGATAATTTTAAATAAGAATAAATATATAATATAATATAATAATAAGAGAAAAGTATATGTGATACCACAATTGGCATTACATATTTCTTAACTTTTAAAATATCTTTAATTACTCAAACTTGCTTTTTTTAATCATTCTTAATCGAATAATATTTAAATGAAATCAATTAGTTAATTTTTATTTAAAGCGAACATAAAATATTTTATTCTTTTTTATTCGATCAATGTAACAGCTAACTTTTTATTCCAACACTATTGTAGACTCATTAATTCATTGTAGCGCCTAATCGATAACAAAAATCTATTTATAACTCTTAATTCTAAAATTTCTTACCACAAATATGATTCAGTCACATGGTTATAATAATTCTCACCGTCTTGTAGGCGATTCGCGATCGCCAAGGTATTTTTCAAACCTAACATTGATTATGGGGGGTTGGCTTTATTTTTGGCTATGTTATTTTTTGATAAATCGCCAATCATGGATCTCTTCTCATGATTCTAAAGGTCTGTTGAGAACAATTCAATTACTTTTTAATTTGGGTTTTGAATAGGTAGGTCATGGGGGATTTGTCTCCCTTGGCCTGTCCTTATTATTATTACTATGCAAAGTTCATTTAACTTTGAGCATTACCACGGATAAAATATAATTTTATATCTCGAATACCTACAAATATTACTAACTAAAAGTTTTATTAATCATGATCCAGTTTTCATCTTCAACTATTATTTCATCATCACCATTATTTCATCGCAATCGTCAATTGTTCAATTATATCTTACAACTTCATACCTCACCTAAATTTCCGCCTTGACAATATATTAGATAAATGTAAATTGTTCTACATATAACTTGATGAAAAAAGCAAATCACCCTAAAATAATACACAGTGATAATTTCTGATAATTGTTTAAATTTCTTTGAGCAAACCTCAGATGTAAGTATTTCTGAGGCATCGGAATCTCGTTTAAGTCATTTTCTAATGGTTTTATTAAATAACAAAATACAAACGTTTTATTCGCAAAATAAATCTTCCTCTCTTGACCCAGTGGATTATTAGTTGGAATTTATATATATATGTGTGTGTAATACAAAAATTATACTTTTGTATTAATAACAACATTAAAATTCTCTCGTTTTCATAAAACGTCTTTGGTAAAGAATAGGTGTAGAAATTCTATTTTGGGACTTCAAGGATAAAAACATAACTTTGAATTATAATTAAATTTATATTTCAAAGGAGGAGTTATTTTTAGAATCTTGTCCCTCTTTCACTTCCATATTAGGAAGCATTAAGAGATTTCGATGGTTTTCGAGTTACAAAACTATGCAGTGACTGCGCCTTTTCACTTCCATGTCTGTAAGTATTTAATGCGGGAACGATGGTTTTCGCATGACTCTTGTTGCATCATGTAAGCATCATGCCTTGTAAGATTTGCCGGAACCATCCGGAGTTTTGTCCACCCCTCCCTTGTGAAGAGTGGATGTGAAATGTTATAGCCACCAACCTACCTGAAAATAAACCTGTTGATAACTTATTATGGCTTATGACTGCATTATTAAAGCTAAATACAACAATGATAACAAGGATGTAGCCCTGTTATTATATATAGATATATAGATATATATTAGTTAGAATATATATCTATAGCATATTAACGAATGTACCCTAATTTCATTTATTCCTATTCATTTTTCATACGATTTCGAAAATTACGAGGAGGATATTACGAGTAGAAGAACCGAAGCTATTATTAAGATCATAAATATTTTGAGATCTTAATGCATCTTCATCCGGTCTTATGATTATATCTTACGGCGTCAATTCTAATAAAGAATTTTGGGTATTGTAAATAACAGGTTATGAAAAAGTAATAATTATATGCAGCATGTGAAAAAAGTGCGCACCTTTCTTTTAATAATGATATAGTGGATTTGTCTCCAGGTTTTCTGCTCCATGTAAATTTTGTTTATAATTTTTCTTTATTCTTTTCCTAATAAATGCTTAATAAAATCATTATGTTATAATCATTACGAAAAAGACGCATTAAATACGACTGCAAAATACATATATTATTTAAACAACCATTTCATTTCTCTTATCATTCTAAGGTATATGCATTCAGTAAACACCTTTGTCAAAAGAAATAAATCAAATTGGACAAAATGAATAATTTTCTTTCTCTCTCCTTGAATGCAAATTCCGTTTAAAAATGCATACTCATTCATACAATAAAATATTTGTGGAAACTGGATAAACACATTTGCATAAATTTTCATTTCCTCGGCCATTAAAGATTTGAGCGGCTTAAACACCGCATATTTTACAATAAATCATTCCTTGCAAACCTTTACAGAAAAAAAAATCTATTGCAATTTCTTAATGAAAAATATTCCATTAAAAAAATACAAAAGAAAAAAGTGAAATAAATCACTTTATTTAAAATTCTAAATGATACAAAAAAATGTATTTATACCTTATATTTATTTCTTGACTAAAAAGAAAGGTATTTAAAAATGCTATTTTGTTTGACTTAATTATGGTAGCTGATTTTTTTTTCTCCAAAAAAAAACATTAAATAAAATAAAAAATATGCATTCAAGTAAGTCACTTCAGATTAATTTAGCTGTAAAAAGGAAAAAAAAAGTGTTTTTTTCAAGAACTATAACTCAAATGAAATTTGATTTACTGTTTTGGGAAGAAAAAAAAATGAAAAATATTATTTCATTTACTTTTGCTTCTTCGTTAAACTAAATTTTTATTGTAGTTGAAACAATATCTTTGGAGAAATGTACATGACTTAAAAATAAGTTTTTATAACAAAAGGTAATTTTTTATTCATTTAAAATGATTTTCAATTTTTACGAAATAAAGAANATTGATATATTTTTTGCTTTGGCTACATTGAATATATATAACATAAAGCATAATCTATAAAGCGAGTAGCGAAATCAAATGAACTTACATTAACGGGAAATTTTTCAAGAATGACTTAAAATATTTTCGTAACAAGATTGCCTGATTGCAAAATATGAAAACAAAAGCGCAAATTGTGATAAAAGCGTAACTAGAGGAGTTTTGTTTCAAAGTGCGTTTGATTTGTTAGTTACCAAGGATGGGCCCGAAAATAGATGTGCGCAAGGTAATATTATGCTGAATAATTTAAAGAAGTTGACTATAAATAATTTTTGAAAATAAGCATTTATTTTAGAAAAAAATATAAAATAGAAAAGAGAACGAAACATGAATTTCCTGTTTTGCACATAATTTTAGAAACGGATTTGCCCGAAATGGATTTGCACATGGAAAAATTGTATACATTAACAAAACACTTTATTTGTAATTAATTTTAGTCATGGATTTGCCCGAAATGGATTTGCGCTTGGAAAAAGTATACACATTTCTTTTATCGTATGATTTTAATTTTAATATAAATAAACTTATTACTTCGAATTCTAATGTTTTTGGGAGCATCTATTTAAATAGCACTTTTAATGAAATGAATAGAATTAAAAGAATATGTAGTAATATTTATTTATCCAAAAAGTAAATCGATAAACTCTTTCAAAATTTGATAAAAAAGAATGGATACCCAACTAAAGTAATAAAATTCTATATAAAATCATTGAGTTAATCGTATATTATTGTAGATATATTTACTAAAAATTTCTTAGTTAATTTCCATAATTTTTCCATGTGCAAATCTATTTCGGGAAAATCCGTGGCTAAAATTATTTACTAAATAAGTTTTTTGTTAACGTATACAATTTTTCCATGTGCAAATTCATTTCGGGCAAATCCGTGGCTAAAATTATGTGCACTACAGGCAATTCATGTTTCTTACTCTTTTCTATTTAATATTTTTTTCGTAAATAACTGCTTATTTTCTAAAATTATTTATAGTCAACTTCTTCAAATTATCCAGTATAATATTTCCTTGCGCACATCCCTTTTCAGGCCCATCCTTGGTAACTAACAAATCAAACGCACTTCNTCAGTTGTTTTTGTTCTCTTTGGTGTCAGTTTTGGATTGTTGTGTTCAACTGGGGTTTGGCAAAGTTCTCACCGTATACTCCGTGGACATCATAAAGAAGGTAAGAGAAAATTATTTTATTTTTGATAGATGAATTTCAGATTGCAAAAATAGTATGTTTAACAAAAAGAACTGCCCATTTTTCTAACTTTAAAATTAAAAATCAGAAAAATTCAAGAACTAGTTTTTGTCTCCTCCGTGCTCATAACAAGTCCACGGAGGAGAAGACACAGTCAATGTAAGAGACAATGTGTTAGATAACCGTAATACAATTTTAATAATTAAAAAACTATTGTCTTTTAATTGATATTTTTTAAAATGGAATAAATTTGTTAATTTGTTTCTATTTTTAAAGAAAATCAATTAAGTTTAACTTTTTTCTTATCGGAGAAGTAAATATTGGCAATTTTTCTAAATAATTTCTGTGAAGTTTACCCATTTTTTTTTCTCTTCAAATTTTAGGAAAAAAATTGCAAAACCAAAATGTAAGAAATGAAAAAAATCAAATGTTCAAATGCAAAAGAGAAGGGAACAGAAGAAACTTAGTATGAGGCAAGCTAGACAGAAATTAAAAGAAAACCCTATATTGTTTGAAGAAAGTAAAAAAAAAAAAAAGAGCAAGAAACTTTAAAATTTGTATCAGAAAAAGATTTAACAGAAAAATCGTGATCAAATGGACTTAAATTTCTAGAAATTGATAGAACTAGTCGTTTGTGACCAGGGAAAAAAGAAACAATAGCAAGAAGAAAAGAGAAAAAACGAAAACGTTATTTGAATGACATAAAATGGTCACAAAAGAGTACCCTCAACACTCAACTTTCATGTGGAGTCTGAGTTTTTATTTCAATAGTCTGTACATTTTAATTTATTAATATTCAGTAAGAGTTACTTAAGAAATTGTACACCTAGGTTAAAAATGGATGTTTCCTTTCATAGCAGCATGATTAATCGGAAGTAGCTCTATCTCTAATAATGAAATATTTTATTATTTGCTTATTAATGTTAAACTCATATCAGTTGTGCCCAATAATTAATGAATTAGTCTTCATTGACATTTTATATTTTATAACATAAAATGTCTCCTCCGTTGACTATTACATCTCCTCCGTGGACAAGGCAGAATTTAAAATATTTTAAATCTTGTAAAATACAAAATAGAAGACTTGACCATTATTATAAGGACATATAACAAAAATAAATAAAGGTATTTATTTAATTTTTATCACTTTATTAATTACTTTAATTTAGGAAATTTTTTTAGTTTATTTATACTATTTCAGTGAGAATGACTCTTATAGATTATGTTTTATGTTTTATTCTGTTTTTTCTTTATATGGTATTTTCTGCTTTTACGTGTTATTTTTACTTATTGTGTTCTTTTGAGTGCTCCTCACACTATTGTATTGATATATTTTTTGCTTTGGCTACATTGATACAATATAAGAAGAAATGGACGCTAACCATCTAAGATGTTGCCCTGCACTTCCTCCTGGGCCCTTGTGGGAACGATATTGGCGGGCGAGATGCATTATTACAGACCTATAGACTCTTTATTTTTGTAGCTCTTGTTTCCGTTTTTTGTTCTTTCTTTATATTGTTCTTGGCTACAAATTTGTCTTTCATGTCTGCCACAAGGAAAAAAAAAAACATTGATACAATATTAGAAAGCACTCTTTTTTGCAGATATAATCGTGTGGGCTCATGATTACATCTTTTTATAATAAAGATTATATAAAAGATCATATCTTTTTTTCCCGGATTTTTCCCCATCCAGTTTCTGTTATTTTCATTTTTTATTAATTTTCTTTTTCCTCCTTTGTTTCATTAGTCTGTAATTTTCCTTTATTTTATCTTCATTTTGAACTTATTCTATGAGTTCTATTTACTTGCAACTTATGCGCAATTAATGTAACTTATTGTTTTTCTTAATTTTCTTCGTGTTTTTTTGTATTTATTTATTATGCTATATATATATATATATATTGAAAATATGTATTTAATAATACCGCTCCTTGTAAGTCAACCCATAGCAGTGGGATGGCCTAAGTCATAAAGCGAAAGCTTCGTTAGATTCGATTTTTTTTAAAAGAAAAAGTACCATAATTCGACTTTTAGGTTTAATTAATGTAAAAATTTGATGCGTCTTAAAGCGTTAATGGCATTTGAATGAAAAATGATATGATTCGAACCATTTTTAACTCCGTGGCAAACGTTAATTACTGCGAAGGAAGAAATGTTGCTGAAAGAGCAATAAGAACACCATTCGTGACTTAATTTTAATTTAGTGCTTAGAGGGGAAAAGAATATCGTTTTCTAATAAATGATTTAGATAAAGATCTTTTAAACTGCTTCAACAATTAAAATGCAAGCGATTTTTAAGTCATTAACTTTTTTCAAATAATTATAATCATTTGATGGAGTGACTAAAATACTAGATTTAGGAGTGTTTGTTTCATTATTTTATTATTTTGTAGAAATCATTATTATGAATTAAGTTTAAAGGAGCATTCTGAAGTGTTGAAAAGAAGA
Source organism: Parasteatoda tepidariorum (assembly GCF_043381705.1). Lineage (NCBI taxonomy): Eukaryota > Metazoa > Arthropoda > Arachnida > Araneae > Theridiidae > Parasteatoda > Parasteatoda tepidariorum. The sequence continues at coordinate 9,368,136 of NC_092204.1, forward strand.
GAATTAGATTGCGTTTTTAAAGACTAAAGAAACTAATACAATTGATTTGTTATACAAATACATTTGATTAGAAAACTAATACAATTGATTTGTAAGGCAATCAAGTAAATTGCGTTATTTCTAATTAAAAGAAGCTCTAAATTAGACTGAGAAGGAAAGAGGTGGGGAAAAAAACTAAATTGGTTAATGCAAAAGAATACAATAATAATAATTCTTCGATAAATTAATCTCTTCATACACAAACTTTCTCGCCTGCAGTTCTAGTTTTAATTTTAATATTTTTTGTTAGATAGCCCTAGGGATGTTAAGAGGAAAATTTTCCGAAATGGACAGTTTTCCGAAGAAATTTCACGCTGTTTATTTTTTCGGAACATCGCCGTTCTCATCATGAAGTCAAAAAGGTCCCGGGTTGTAATTCCGAACAAGGCATGAATTTTCTTTATTTTTCTACTCCGTATTATCTGTCCTTCTTACTGGGGAAACAGCGTTGGCCCATCTAATAAGGTACCCCAGAAAGAGTGGTCAGCAAATCTGCCCTTTTTTTACCTTATTGACGAAATTCAATATCCAGGTGGACATTGGTCATCTAAAAGTTAAAAAAGTAAATTTTTAAGTAAATTCTTCATAAGGTATATTAGATTGATTTTATTATAAGATGTATTAGATTTGATATATGCTTCAAATACTTTTTATTAATTGATGTGATCTCATTGATTTTACTATTGCCATCGAAATAAAGATACTTGAATTATTAAATCAAAAACAATCAAAGCGGTAATTTGACTACGAATTGACTTTTAGAGTCGCTAATTTCTAAAATAATGCTGCTGTTGTTCATTTACGTCACACTAGAGCTGCAGAATGGGCTTTCGGCTATGGTTTGGGAAACATCCCTGAGGATGATCCGAAGACATGCAGTCAGAATTTTGATCCTCTGCAGAGGGGATGGCACCCCCACATCGGTACTTCAACGACCTGCAAGTAAAGTCGAGCACTTTACGGTAGAACAGTTTAACGAGGACCCATACCGCGCACCATCGGTCCCTGCGCAGACTGATCAAAGTGGTCTTCCACCAGCGCACTGACAGCTGCCAGTGATGCTTGGCTTCGGTGATTTGCTGGGAACCGTGTCTTAACGATCAGTCCACTACGGGACTTCTAAAATAATGATACCACTTTTCATGACTTTCTTTACTGATTGACATCTTGAAAAGTTCGCAAAGGGAGTTGTCTGCACATCTTTTCGACTTTTTTTGGAACAACTAACAATAAACACCACCACTGCTCTTTTTGTCAAACCAGCAAGCGAGAAATCTAATTATAAAATATCGCATTAACCATTTTATAAATTGTCTTAGTCCCCAAAAAACAAGTGACATATGGACTAATTTTAGAAGACAGCTTCAACCATTGCTTTACATAGAGTTTTGCATTGTTTTACATATATGGCAGCTAATGAAACCGTACTTTACGCTGCTGTAAGTACTCCTGACATGAATGAAGTTACAGTATGTTTTTATAGACGCCTTTCAGAATCAAAAGTTTTTTTTTCTGTAACAGTCCATTTGAATATAATGAGACGTCTGCATATGTATGATAAGTAACTAAACTTAGTTCAACTTTGAACAAAATCATAAATTTACAGAGTCTAAGAGATGGCATGACTGTGCTGTTGGTCACAGTTACAAAGTTCACTTGGCTGCCAAACCATTGGTTCCGCAATATTTCGGACAAAAGTTTTCAAAGAACAATTAATGGATTGGACAATGAAACCATACTTGAAGTTGCTTTAAGTACTCTTGATATAAATGAAGTTACATTATGTTTGGAAACGGCATAATACTGGACAAAATAAAAGCTCAAGAGTGTTGGCATTGCTGTATGGAAAGCTACCGGTATAATATCTTCAAGGACTTGATGGTAAGGTTATTATAGTGCATGAGAATAGTCTAAGTTTTCAATCCATGTCAACGCAATTAGATAGCACTTAGTAATTAAACTAAAAGGAGAAATGGATTGTTAAATGAATGCACTGGTATCGGTCTCACGAAATCTTCATTTAATAAGCGATAAAAATATCCCTTTTTATTCATATTCAGATTCTGAGCATGATTTGTTACAGAAAAACACAGACGCAATCTTCCCTTAGTTATTGCAGTTCTGATTTATTTAACCCTATGCAGTCCAGTTCTGAGAGTGATTCAGAAAGTTGGGACAGCAACCGTCGTAGAATCGTGGAGTTTACAGAGTTAAAAAAGTGTTTGTAAAAAAAAAAGTGCGATCAAAGAATATTTGTATTTTTCCCACAACATCTTGCATTTTTGTCATTTATTTTTATTGAAATATATTCTTTTTTCAGAAAAAAAATTAAACGATATTCTTGGCTTATTTTTTATTCTTTTGAATATTGTGTCCTCAGCAGTGGTGGCTCAGGTAATAGAGCACTCGCTCTCCCAATGAGGTGACATAGGTTCGATCCTAGCGGTATCTGGTCGATTCGAATTCCGCACCCGGCTGACATAAACCACAGTGCTGACGTAAAATATATTCAGTGGTACACGGATCATGGGTTAGAGTCCCCTTGGCATCAGGCTAACCGAGGGAGGTTCTCGTGGTCTTCCTTTCCATGTCACTTAGATGAGGGTTAGTTCCATCAAAAAGTCCTCTACGAAGGCAAATTTCTCCCAATACTTGATGCAGGAGCTCCCTTGTCTTCTGAATTGGGTTCAAAATTACAGGGCTACGGAGTTGAATATAACTAGCCGTAAGCCATAAATTGGGCCTGCTGTTCAATAATGGTTATTAAATTAAATTCAATATTGTATCCTCCCAGGGGATGGCTGCGAGTTACTCAAATCGAGTTTGTCTCCTTCTGTGACATTTCTTTCATGTTGTTGAACAAAATACAAAAGTAAAAGGTTTCAAAACAAAAAATTCTAGACTTTGAAAGAACTATAATTTTCTAAACATAGTTTTTGATAAATTTGAGTATGATTACTTTTTTAACCTCACAAAGGCCAAATTGGGTGATACAAAAATCCAGCAACACTTTCTGAGAGATACCATACTCGCCAATTAATATTATTTTAAAAATGTAATTATTGAATAAAGATTTATGTCATGCATTTTTATACGAATCTTTATATTTTCGATTGTCAGACATTGATACTCAGATTTTCTTGATAAAAATTATAACCCTTATCTTATAAGAAATGAAATTCTCTACTCTAAACCTACCCTAATAATTGCATACAGGAAAAAAATTTTGATTTCGAAATCCTAAATCCTCAATTACATTTCATGAAATGTTCAGAAAGTAAAAAAAAGGATCTCTACAGTTGTTTCTTTATTAAACAGGTAAACAAAAAATCAAAATGTTTATTATTTCCTATCTATTACAGCATATTTTCGTATAACATTATTAGGACAAATTTTTTTAAAAGCGGAAATGCTGTAAGATACAACAATGGAATCAATCCTGTTCATACTTTTAAAGGTATCACTCATCTGTGTCATTGGAGATTTTGATTTCTGAATTCTCAATTACATTTTATGAAATGTTCAGAAAGTAGAAACAAATTCTTTACATCTGTTTTTCTTTATTAAATAGAGAAACAAAAAAGCAAAATGTTTATTATTTCCTATCTATCACAGCATATTTTCGTATAACATTATTAGGACAAATTTTTTTAAAAGCGGAAATGCTGTAAGATACAACAATGGAATCAATCCTATGCATACTTTTTTTAAGTATCTGCGCAATTGGAGATTTTGATTTCAAAATCCTAAATTCTCAATTACATTTTATGAAATGTTCAGACAGTAAAAAAATCTTTACAGCTGTTTCTTTATTAAATAGGTAAACAAAAAAGCAAAATGTTTATCATTTCCTATCACAGCATATTTTATTATAACATTATTAGGGCAAATTTTTTTAAAAGCGGAAATGCTGTTAGATACAACAATGGAATCAATCCTATGCATACTTTTAAAGGTATCACTCATCTGCGTAATTGGAGATTTTCGCCTCTGATAAATTTCAAAACAGAGGAATTTCGTTCCTCTTCTGCAATTGAATCTTCGAAGCGTAAAATTAAGTTCTCGCCTTATGAATATTTCTTCTTAAAGGTTTGTAACAGCGTGAAAAAATTATTACTTGAAGTATCTTTACGTTTTTTTAATGATTTTACGACGAAGACATTTTTTTATGTCCTTTTGATGAGTTGAAGTTAGTGGTAATATTTTATCGAAGATTCATTAGAAAAGTTTTATGTCTAGCCCAGATGATCAAATGATATTAATTAGTTTTTTCATGAATCGTTTTTTTAACAAGAATTGAAAGCGTAGAAAAATGCGTAAAAAATACTATAAAAAGTAATTCATAAACATAATAGAGCTCCACACTCATCTCTCTATATTTTTATTCGGCCTTGCTAACCGTTATTGAGTCAACACTTTTTACTAGTATTATGGAAGACTGACGACAAGGTGAAGAATTTTTTTTCTGAAGAAAATTATCGGTGTTCCCCTTTTATAATTTTAGAATATTTTACATTATTTTAGTAATTATACAGAAAAAAAATTATGTATTTTTTCGGAAAAATTAATACTCGGGATACTTTTTAGCAAAAATTCTACTTATGTTTACTTTGTATTACTTGATTTTAAATTTTCCATTCTTTTCTGTTCTGTTTCCGAGCAAGGTGAAATTAATAAATCTGTGTTTAAATACACAGAAAACTAAAAGGAGTAATAACAGAATAATTACCGATGCTTTTGCAATTTATTATTAAACTGAGCTGGTTTTGCAGAATTTAATCATGGTAAAATATTTATTATTTATAACTTAATGCGAAAAATTTATTCTTCAATGTATATATAT
>NC_092204.1:9373751-9387261 GCF_043381705.1 Parasteatoda tepidariorum
TTCATCTCTCTTAGCTAACTTATTTTTGCATTATTATGAAAAAAATTTTACTCTGAGTATTAAATTTGTTTTTAGATATATTGATGACTTAATTATCTTTAATTTCCAAGATTTTACTGTTTTATTGAGTGACATATACCCTGAGGAATTAATCTTACTTCGTAATCATGATGATAATATTAATTTCAATTTTTTGGATTTGGGTATTATAAAAGTTGAAAATATCTGCTTTGTTGATTTATACGATAAAAGAAATTATTTTAATTTTAATATTAATAAACTAATTACTGGGAATTCTAATGTTTCTAGGAGCATTTATTTGAATACCACTTTTAATGAAATGAACAGAATTAAAATAATTTGTAGTAATATTTATTTATCCAAAAACCAAATCGAAAAACTCTTTCAAAATTTGATAAAATACAATGGATACCCAACTAAAGTAATAAAATTTTTTATAAAATCATTGGATTAATCGTATATTTTTGTGGATATATTTACTAAACATTTTCTTTGTTTTCTTCATTTTCTTTCAATTTACATAATTTTTCCATGTGCAAATCCATTTCGGGTCAATCCGTGGCTAAAATTATCTACAAAAAAATTTTTCTTTGTTAATTTTTATAATTTTTCCATGTGCAAATCCATTTCGGAAAAATCCATGGGTAAAATTACTTACAAAAAATTTATTTATTAATTATAACATTTTTCCATGTGCAAATCCATTTCGGGCAACGCACCATGGTTAAAATTTTCGACTAAAATAATTTTTCTTTGTTAATTATAATAATCTTTCCATGTGCAAATCCATTTCGGGAAAATCCGTGGGTAAAATTATTTACTAAAAATTTCTGTATTAATTTTTCCATGTGTAAATCCATTTCGGGCAAATCCGTGTTAAAGTTATCTACTAAAATTTTTTTTCTTTGATAATTTATACAACTTTACGATGTGTAAATCCATTTCGGGCAAATCCGTGGCTTAAATTATTTGCAAAACATGCCATTTATGTTTTTCTTTTCTATTTTCTATTTTTTTCTTAAATAAATATTTATTTTCCAATATTATTTATGGTCAACTTTTTAAATTATCCAGTATAATATTTTGCGCACATCCACTTCGGGCCCATCCTTGATAACTAACAAATCAATGCACAGCATAGCATATCACTTCAGCAATGCAGTAAGAACTGCACTTTAAAATCCTCTTTTTACACTCAATTTGCGCTTTTGTTTTCATATTTTGTAATCTGGCAATCCTGTTGCGAAAATATTTTTAAATCATTCTTGAAAAATTTCCCGTTCATGTAAGTACATCTGATTTCGCTACTCGCTTTATAGTTTTTGTTTTTGTTTTATACTGTTTTTTTTTCTTTTTCTTTTCTTTTATTTCATTTTCTGTTTTTAAGTGTTATTTTTACTCATTGCGCTCTATTTTATTTGTTGTAATTTTTGTAAAAAATTTTTTTGAGTGCTCCTCACACTATTGTATTAATATATTTTGCTTTTGTTTTGACTTTATTGATACAATATCAGAAAGCACTCTGTTTTGCGGATATAATCGTGTGGGCTGATGAAAAGATTATATCTTTTATTTTCCAGTTTTTTTAAAAAATTTCATCCATCTTCTTTTTTTTTTTTTAATCAGTTGTTTGTTATTTTTTTCATTATTATTCCCCCCCTTTTTGCATATGTCGATTATTTTCCTTTGTTTTATCTTCATTTTGAACTTCATTTTGAACTGTAATATGTATATATTAATGAAGAACTGTAATGTAAGAACTGTAATGTATATATTACACATGAATGACAGATATTTAATTTAAAAAAGGCTCTCTTAAATTTTCATTTTAAATGCATATTAATGCATAAGATAATGAAATGAATGACTTCATGTTCTTAAATCTCTAAAAATATCACCTGAAATTTAACGACCAGCAAAAACATGTGATAAAATAATATCGATCAATGTTCTAGGAATTCATCGCTATCGTGGTTGAGGAAATAGGGAGGGCGTAAATTATCTAGTTCTGTTATCGATTATTTTTTCCTACCTACATTCCGGTTGAACTGAATCGTGTGTATAAACATATGTGAGAAAAGCAAAGCAGATTTTCTCCGAATTACTCCTATTTCAGCAATGCTAGAAACAATATCCGGGGCAAAACCGATTGCGATAATTATTCCCAAACTTATTTGGTGGCGATGAAATTGTTTGTTGGTTTATAGGTCAATTGCTACCATAAATTTAATGCTGAATAAAGTTACTTGAATCCTGTTTAAAGGAAATATGCTGTTCACTTCAGTATTTAATATGTTTACAGAATGACGTTTTTGCTTGTGCGATATTTTATGGTTTAAATAATACCTTAATACGGAACAACGCGTTATCAGCAGAAGAAAATTTATTGATTTATTCATTTCAAAACTTAATCATGTACTAGATATACAATATTAGTTCCCTTAGGTTCCTTTTAGTTTCTTGAGTATTAAAAATGTTCAGTGGTAATTATTAAATAATTATTATACCGAAGTAAGATATGCTGCAAATAATTGATTTACGAAAAAAAAAGGTCGTCTTTGAAAAAGTTCATGCTAGTTCTTAGCGTTACTTTTATTACAGAAAAACTAAATATTATTCCCTCGCTACATTTGTTTCTGCATTGTGATGTCCCAGTTTATGAGAAACGTGAGCTATCGTGTTTGTTAAATTGCTCAAAATATTAAAAAAATACTGTTCATGTATCTGTATCAGTGATTACCAACTGGCGGGCCGTGGGCCGCATCAGGCTCACGAAGCCTTTTTTTGTGGCCCGCAAACTAATGCATTAGTGGTTGTTTTTTTTGCGAACGATTTTTGTAAAAAATCTATGTGGGTTTAAAATACTTTTCTTTCGTTTAAAAAAACCTAATTTCTTCGCTTCTGTAAAATTTAACATAACAACGGTGCAAAAAAATTTTTTCTCTGGTTTTGCACCCAAGAAAATATTTATTCAAATACAAAAATAATCGCGTATGTTGCTCTTTTTTATTTCGTTTTTTTTTGTATTTTATGAATATAATTCAGCATGTGCGAATCAGAAATTTTCTCGAAGACATTCTCCCATTTAACTTTTTGAAACCACTCTTTTTAGACGAAATTATTTACATTTGTAAAATTTCAAACGCATGAAAGAGGTAATGAATATCCTGTTTTATTTAAATTCTTTGAATTGAATATCGCATGAGCGGAAAAAAAAATAATTTTAGATGCACGAGAATTTTTTTTTGTTGTTGTTGCTATAATTCATAATGAGTCGAAAAAAATGTTAATTTATCACAGAATTATATTTAAGAGAAAAAAAATCTTGTCACGAAGTTTCTGATTATGAGAAGATTCAAAATGATACGTCAAAAGCATTATTTGTCATTCTTGTGCTTATGCTTTTTAATATTAAAAAAAACTTTGATAAAAATCTGACAGTAATATTTGATGTTCCTTCAAACATAAAAAGTCCTATATATAGAATTTTGATGAAGTTACGGCAGACATTTGACTGGTGTTTTTTGCGACCCCTGGTTATATGTAAGTTGGAAACCCCAGATCTATATGAACATACGATACACTTTTTGGTTTCAAGTTCACTGTTGAAAACAAAAAAAGGAACTATGTTTAAGTTATTTCTCAATTTACCTAGACGAATAATTTATTTATACCAATTTTATGATAATAAAAATGATTTTTTGGATGATTTGAATGCCTTAAATATGAAATTTGCTTTTTTCGTAGTACAGTNATTATGAAAGAATATCCAACGAAATAATTTTTTTAAAAAAATAGTTAAATATTAGAATTATATGTATCAATTAGAAGTTCATTCAGGTTTAAACGCATTTCTTAAGATATTCATTTGCATATTTTCTGAATAAAATTTTTAAGTCAAGTAAAAATAAATGTAAATATATAGCAACATGATATAGGAAACGGAAAAGTAAATAATGACCCACCCCCTCCATAAGTTGACCACTTGTCTAAGTTAACCACTAAAACAATGCACCACAAGTGGTCAACTTAGACAAGTTTTACTGTAATAATCTTCGTTTTATGTTTCGGAAAAAGCCTAGCTCGAAAAACAATATTTATTTAATATTATATTTCTTTCTATTGTTATCAATGGCAAAACGCTTGCTTTTATTTTATTAATATTAATTATTTATTGAAAATTTGAATCCACTTTAAAAACTGGTCTGAAGAAAAAAGCCTTCTGGTTACCTTCTGTCGATGATGATTTCAATAAAAAAGTAAGTATTAACAAAGGTACGGCTATACATCTAGAAAACTTGAGATTTGAAAGATAATTCCAAACTTATTGCTGCTCATTTTACGAAGTTGCTAAGTTGGTTGTTGCACCTAATTTTCAAAGATGTTTCAAAAATTAATCCTGATTAAAATTGAAATTAAGATGATCCCGAATAATTAACATTTTTACGCAATTAAAAAAAATACTCACATCATATTTCCTAAAGTATATATGACAAAGATATCCAAGTGAAAAAAAACACGTTTTCATTTTACTCGCTTTTTGTTTCTTAAAAAATATGTTTGCATTTCCTTTTGCAAGAAGTGTGAGAACGATTTCTAAAAAAAAATTCATACTCATGAAATTTTTCAGTTTATTCCAACTCGGAATTGTTTTGTTTGTTTTTCGAGGAAAAAAAAAACATTTTTAGTAACTCACGTTTTCTAAAACCCAAAGAATTAAAAAATTTAATTTGCTTTTTCTCCTCACTTTTTTGGGTCCTCTAGTTATTTTTTTAATAAAATAAAGGAAAGCAACTTTTAGCTTTATGCCTTTTGAATAAGATTGCTGAGGCTTTTACTTCTCAATTCAACAAAAATATATCAAAATAGCTTAAATGTCATTTAGCAATTAATAAATAGTGTAATAATTAAAAATAGTTGATGAAAAATTCAGGAAAAGTGTATTAAGATATCTCATCATCTTCAATCACTTAAAAAATGTGTATGAAAAGCTAGATTTTTCGATGCGTTGTGGCATAAAAAAAATAATTTTTGCTCTTATTTCGATTAAGTACTTTTTTATTCTTCTTAATTTTATTTGGTGATTAGCAACGGTTTTTATTACACCATTATTTATCCTCTAGAATATTTTTAAATATGAAGTTACTGAGAAATGTTTTTGATTTTTATACTTTTATTTACTGTTTCGTTAATATTGACTTAAAGCTAAGGCTTTCAGCATAAATAGAATGTTATCACATTTTTATTAGCATCATATAAATATTTTGAGAAAAAAATTACATTTCCAATTAACCAAAAACTGTTCAAATAAGAAAGAAAATCACATGCATACGACAAAAAATTTTTTCCATCTTTAATATCGTTTTTTTGTCATCAAAAATGCATTTATTTCTGAACAAAATGAATGAACAGATTAATCAAAGCATTGTCCATCGCTAACTATTACTTTTCCCCACCTTTCAGGCAATTTTCGAATTCCATCTCGAAAAAATGTCTCGTCTTTTGATGCGATCCAAGTTAGTAGCCATTTTTTTTATTCGGCCAAAGAAGTGAACTGATGATCTTCCAAATCGTGTTGCATCCGTCAGAACAACCAGTTATCAGAAGGTGCAATGTTCAGTGAATACAGCTGGTGTGGTAAAATATCCCACTTGAGCATTTCCAAATAATTTTTTACGACTTTTGCGACTTCAGGCTGACCGTTATTATGCAGAAGTCATGTCTTTGCTTGTATTCCGACCGTTTTTCTCATAATGCACGGGTCAAAAGAATCAGTTGCAACCTATACCGATCACCCGTAATGGAACCACCAGGTTGTAGCAGCTTATAGCATACAAAACTATTCACCATTCTTTCATCATTCTTGATACGTCGAAACCATTCCCTACATGATTTATTAGTTGGAGCATTGTCACCATAAGCTTGTACAAGAATTCGATGCACTTTATAGCTTCACTTTTCTTCCAATTTAACCAAAAACATGAAACCTCCCGCAAATGGTGCCTTGTTGCCACAGAACATGACGTACTCAACAAAGTAAAAAACAGGATTTTTGTACGAAATTCAAAGCGATATAAACTGAATATTATTGACAGATCTTTAACCTCTCTGAAACCTCCAAAACCAGCTGTCACTATGAAACATTCATAACAACAGAGCCATCTCTTAAAAACGGACCGAACTAGTTTGTAATCCCAATGGAAACACACTAGAAAAATTGTATATAAAATTTCGCGATAAAAACTTTTTTTAGCGATAAAAACATTTCTAGTTGTGAAGTAAATCGTCAGAAATTCAATGGAGTAAGACCTAGTATAAACCCTGTGTAATTTGTGTTCTTCTCCAGAACCTAATACTCATAATAACCGTAGTTGCAAAATTTCATCACCAACCAAAATATTGTAATTCAAATATTTTTCGTAGCTAAAAATCCCTTTTCTTAAATTTCATCAAAATTCGTCTTTCAAAAATAGCTGGTTCCGTAATCAAAATAGTTTAGTTCACTTAGAGGTGAATAAATAATTTATAGATAAATACTGTTATATGGTTGATTCTGGCAAAATACGACAATTGACAGTGCTTTGCATCAAGATCTAATACTATACTACTAAAAGAACTTTTTAAAAAAAATAATAAATAGCATTGCTGTTAGCATTTTAAAATGACTTTGCATTAGCATTGACTGCTTTTCATATTTAAAAAATTTAATTGAATTTTAAAATGTCATTTTCCTGGTATGTCACAAAACAATATTTCCAATAATAACTAGTTTCAAAACTTCCCATTAGTTTTTCAATATCTATTTTTTTTTATCTCAACCATTGTAAGCATTTCTAGAATATATGCAGAGGGTATTATTTCCGAAAACTTTGTTGAAAAAAAATTTGCTATCAGTAATTTGTCAGTCATTTCAATAAAAATCAGTCATTCTTCTGGCCGCTATTTTTAGTAATTTTTAACCAAAATAGATAGCGCCAGCAATCAATATCTTAAGTTAAGAGATTAATTAGATTACCATCCTATCAGAACAAGTTTTATTGCAGGGATAAAGAATCAGCTTTCTGATTCAAAATCTATTTCAAAAAATTTTGCAAGGTGAGTAGGTTTTTATGTTGTCATTTTTCTGTCTACTTGAGATCATTAATAACATAAACTACATAGATTTACCAGAGTTATTTTAATACACCCTGTTGTTTTCTGCAGAAAGTAAACGTTTTAGGTCGAAATGTTAAATTAAAGTTAAATGCTGTAAAATGACAAGTTGTCATTATCCTGTCTGTTATATTCCTGGCTTCATATTCCTGGATTCATTCCCTCATAATTATGAATGCCAGGACATTGAGACAGTTACCAGAATTTCTTTTATACAGTTGAATATGCAAAAAGAGAGAAAGCAAATATTAACCTAATACCAAGTTTATGTATGATTGCAATATGCTTGAATGTAATCAAAGTTTTTTTTTTTATTCAATGATTGATTATTATACACAATTTTATTCTGTACATATCAGCACCAAAAACATTTTTGATTCTTTCGATAGCGTTGCAATGTTTTCTATAGCAATATATTGATTCTTTCTATATATTTTTCTATTCTTTCTATTAGCTATTTTTACTATTAAAATCTACAATTTAAAATTTTGCAGAGTGCAAAAATTATTTGAAAAAACCTCCTCTATAATAATATTTTTATTAAAAATCAAATATTTATTTTGTTTTTCATATTGCGCTCAAACAGAGCACAACGATCCTTCGAGGTAACTAAAAATGTCTGTCATTCTAGTGTAAAAGTAGTGTTTTTTAATATTTGTAATTACAATTTTTATACTTGCACTTACAATTTTGTTCTTTGCATTTACGTTCTTTAATCGTAGCATAATGTAATCGAAAATTTGACTTCTTGTAAAAAATTTGAGATCTGAGAGATTGTGATCTTCTTTAGTATGAAGGATTCAAATTTGCTTATGATGAAAGGCTGAGATCAGCTTTATTATGAAAGAATATCCGATTTTCTTGCATGAAGTAAAATAGAGTGTGCTAATCTAAAAAAAAACTAAACTCAGCGGCGCGACAGCCCATAGAGGGCCAAGGCCTACTGTGCCCATCTAAAAAAACAAAATTTAAGAAAACGACGCAAAATTTCTTAAAGATTAAGCATGACATAGTTATTTTGGTGCTTGCAAACGTGCAAATCCAATATATTTAAAAAACTTAAAAAGGTATGAAACATTGATTTACTCTATTACTTAAATCTCTTTCGAAGCTAATATAAGTTCATTTAGCTAAGTCTAGACATGACGCCCACAAGATAGATTTTATCTGATACTTAGATTTCAATATATTAAGATATTTATAGCTAAATAAAGAAAATGGTATTTGTAAATTTTCATTTCTTGAAAACTAATTTAAAGAATTGCAGTTTGACATTTTCAACTCATAAATATTTTAACTTTTTCATTGAGTATGAATTTATTTCTGAGCCTAATAATATAAAAAAAAAACAATAACGGTGGTAACTTTTGAACTCTAGTTTTTATATTGATAATGACTTGTGTTTTATTGACAATTAATCTAATTGTTTTGTAATATTTAATAAAAAAAATGACGATTTAGTCGTATTCTGATTCGATCACAGAGAAAAAAAATTCTGGTAAAATTAATGCACAGTATGGTAAAAATAATTCTGGTAAAAAAGCACAATTCTGAGAACAAGATTAAAATATACGGCATTTAAACAATTTATTTGGTAATCTTCCGTTCATAGGGTAACAGTTTACCGAAAATTCTGGTTTTCCAAATTATAGTTTTCATTATCAAAGCTTAACCCCGTCCCGCCCCTGTCAGAGGGCATCCGGAGAATACTGAAGACTCTAAGTGCGCGCACGTGACCTCTCAGCAAAAGAAAAATAGGATTCAAAAAGGCAGACTTGGTGGCGATTATAGTTATTATTATGAAAAAAAAGAAAAAAAAATGGAAAAAAAAAGTGAAAAGTAAATTTGTCCGAATATTTAAATTTTAAAAAAATATTTCTTTATGCCATGCTCTAAATTATCGCGAAGAATTACCAAATTAAACCATATTTGCAAAATTTAAATATATATTGCAAAACAAATTTTTATTCTGAATTTTAACAAAATCTTTACCAAAACCCTTCGATAAAAATTATCTTCCTTTATGGTGTTCTCACAGAGCCAGAAACTCGCTACATTTTACAATATTCTTCCACTTTTTACCATATTCCGTCACTTTTTACTATATTTTTTTGTCAGTGTTTATCTGTTAGCTTACTGACACACTGATAATTCGATACATCCAGTCATAAAATTGGCATTTTATTAAATTGTTGGTTCATTGAATAGTCAATTCCATTTTTTGTTTTAGTTTCCCATTGTATAAATCTTGCAATGTGTAAATTTACACATTCACTGCATATTCTCCTTTTTTATTGTTTTTTGTTTCTTCAAAATTTATTGATTCAATGATTCTTTTAAGCATTGCATCATTCCATCTAGTCAGTCCTCCATTTTCTCATATTTGTCACCTTATTCATTCACCTTATCTCATTACATAGTTTAAAGCATTATCGGAATAATTTCTTATTTTATGCTATTGTTACAAGGAGAGTTTATCATGTCCTGTGAATAAAAATATTCTGCTTAATCAGATAATAGTTATTAATTTTATCACCGATCTGGCTTTTCTTTGTAAAAGTATACATTCTTATAAATGTTGAAAGTGAAAAAAAAATGATAATACGATTTACTTGATAAATAAAATTCTTTCACAAACTTTTATAATTGTTTCACTATTATCTAGAATTAAAAGTGTTGGTAGGTAAGTAATTTATTTATTTCACTCTAGACTTGCTCTTGGGGCCATTGGCGACAGTCTGAGAAACATCCCTGAGGATGATCCGAAGACATGAAATAGCAATTTTGATCCTCTACAGAGGGGATATCTCCCCTGCTTTGAATTAAAAGTGTAATTTATTTTAAATTTATTAAAAGCAATGCGTATGTAACAAATGACCCCAGAGCAACTAATAGATTTGTCCTCGTAAAATGCAACATACCACCTCCTGATAATGATACTTCCGGCATGCTCAACAGATCTTTAATTTCTGAAATCTTGCTCTGCTTATTTTGAAGGTAAGAGTTATAAAGATGTTGACCGTACAACTCATAAGCTGTTGATTGCAATTCACGCATCCGCACTGGTATTGCACCCGGTATATAAAATAGAAAACACAAACAGAATGAATAATAAATCACATAAAACAATTCGTCAAAAATTTCTATGAACATAATATCCTCCATAAAAAAGAAGGATGAAAATTTAGCGTATGTTTTAGTTAAAATAAGTAAGCAGGCGTAAAAAATAGCGAATGAAAATACGCTTTGCGTATTGCGCAAGACTCGCACAATTTCGATGTAATTTTTAATAACTCTTTTTTCAGCAAAAAAAGATGGATTTTTTGAAGAAAATAATAGATCAATATCAAGTTTAGACATTGCATTTGAGATTGAGTTGCACACGTACATGAACAGAATTAAAAACAAACTGATGTGAAATGTGCAAAATATTACTTCCAGAAAGCGAATTCCGAACAGCAGAGCGTTTTCCAAAATTTCCGAGTCCAGTTTATGTCCAAAAAAGTACGCTTTTAAGTATTGATTCTTTAAATCAAATGGTGCAAACACCACTGACAATGCGTGGATGGTTAAGATGATAACAAGAGGTATCGGTATTAAATTCACACGCGCGCTTACGAAGGATCTATTTAACACGTTGACATCTGTAAGCAAGTCTGAAATATTTTCTCGCTGTCTTCGAATATTAATCCATGTCAAAAACCCGAGAAGTTGACTTGCCACATATGCAAAGTGGAATTTCCACGTAATGTACCAACTGTCATTTAGTGAAACCAAATCCAACATTAGAAAATATAACCGCGTTAGTATGACCATGCAATCTACGCATTTAACAGTAAATTGGTAACATTTATTTTCGGAGTAAATTATTCCAAATAGGTAACACGTGTTGAAATATAGTCCATTCATTTTATTCATGTTGCAAAAAGTGAGTGAAAATTAAGTTTCTTGAACAGTATTTATTAATACAGAAATTTCAAAATTCAGCAATCTGTTTTTGTATTTTTTTTTCACTATTGTAGGGAGAGTAATCGACAAAGTCAAGCTTCATCTATAAAAAGGTACCCCATCATAGAATCGGGTTATCATATCTTATATACTAGTGAATTGGAATTGTATTTCTGTACTGGTAGACACACTGCAGTACTCCCCCACCAGAATTACATCTGTGATGGAATTCGATGAACGAATACCACTAGTTGATTCATTTCTGTTTTGTGAGAAGTCGGGAGAGCTGTATTAAGCTCACCGTACTTTTGAGAGCTGATTGTGAGAGCTGTATCAAGTTCATGGTCGTTGTCGCTTTTGTGCTGCCATTAGCAGTCGAGAAAATACGTTGTACGTGATCGAGACTGAGTAGCAATAGCGCGAGGAGATGGATAATGCAGCAGTCACAAGGAGCAAGTCAACTGTTCAATGTGGATCATCTATCAAGTAGGCGTGTTCATATCGAAGTGGGTGTTACTGACAAGTTAGGCGTGTTCACATCAGGTCCACAGGTCACCAATGGGGGGAGAATTGTTATAGACAATGTCAACCTTCATCTATGAAAAGGTGCCCCACCATACATTCGAGTTAACATGTCTTATACACTAGTGAATTGGAATTGTATTTCTGTAGTAATAGATACACTACAGAACTCCTCCACCATAATTTTATCTGTGATAGAATTCGATGAACGGTACACCACTAGTTGATTCATTGTTGCTTTGTGAGAATCTGAGAGAGCTGTATTAAGATCACCATACTTTTGAGTGCTGATCGTGAGAGCGGTATTAAGTTCACTGTTGTGGCCGCTCCTGTTTTGCCATTAGCAGTCGAGTGTTTACAGGATGACGTTGTGTGCGATCGAGACTGAGTAGCAACTGCACGAAGAAGTGGATAATGTCACAGTCACAAGTCAACTGTTCAATGGGGATCATACATCAAAGTAGGCGTGTTCAAATCGAAGAAGGAGTTTCTGTCAAGATAGGCGTGTTCACATCTCGTCCGAAGGTAACCAATGTGGGGCTAGTAGTTATCGACTAGTCATCTATGAAAAGGTACCCCACCACAGAATCGAGTAATCATATCTTATATACTAGTGAATTGCAATTATATTTTTGTAGTGGTAGATACACTACAGCAATACATTTTATTAAAATTTCATGTATTTTAATATAAATGAAAGCCGTTGAGCAAAATACTTTCCGCTGCACCTGACGTAGCAAAGTTGCACAATGCTTTCAAAGATTTCAATTACAGAAACTGCTGTGTCATCAAATATGATCAATAATCCATTGTATAAAGAAAAAATATCGTGTTAAATTACATTATTGACATTCAGAATGCATTATTGTGGACCAAAGAATATATCAATGAAACCTCAGAATACTCAAAAATGACAGAAAAAAACTAATCATAGAAAATTATATGTTTTGTAAATCCACAATACAATAAAGTAATTTGTTTTTTATGTGTACTTCAATCTGCATATACATTCAATCTACCGATTTACGAATTTTATGATATATAATAACAGAGAATTTAATTCGTACCTACATTTACCATTCATTTTGTATTTTTAATAAAAAAAAAATCTTTCCATTATTTAGAGTTTCGGGAATAGCACTTTTATAAATATTATTCCATGGCCTTAAAAACGCACGCCAAAGTTATTAGATTAAATTTTTAAAAAAATTTGATTATTTTCATTGTAATCAATCGTACTGCGGCAGATTTATTATGGTCGTAAAATATTTTCAATGCTCTCATAAAAAAAAAGTTTAGCGACTGTTTCATTTTATTAAAAAATCAATTTACAATCACTTTTCCTACTTTGTCACAAAAATAAAAATACAAAATGCGCGTGATGTTAAAAGCAATTTACTTCAATGGAAATTGTTGCTATCTTTACAGTCGACTTTACAAAAATAAAAACAATAATAAAATAACAATGAAAAACGTTCATCATTACGGCAATATTATCATTTTGAAACAATTGTTGAATTTAAAAGTTCCAGTTCCTAGACTAGTATTGCATTATTTACTGCATTATGTAGAAACTATAAAATAGTGATAAAATTGCACAAAGACCTTGAATGGTATATATATATATATATATATATGTATGGTGTTCTATATCTTCCCTTATGATTATTTTGCAATTTTCAAACAAGGTCAAGTGTTAAATTATAATATAGCATACAAAGGAAATAATTACAAACCAATTGGGGGGGGCAGAATATGGGGTAATATGTAAGAATGTATGTGTACATTTCTTAATGCATCAAATGGAAAAATTGTTGCTCATACTATATATATATTGCCTTAAATCTCCCCTTAATATTAACCTAGA
>NC_092204.1:9387802-9393639 GCF_043381705.1 Parasteatoda tepidariorum
AAAAACTATGGTACAAACCCAGCAAAAACAAATCTGTAGGTCCAGCTCCACAAAACTGCTGTTTGCCACCAGCTAAAGCGACGGGTCTGTGCCGGCAAAAGTCACTTTCAACTGTACTAAAGTGAATGGCTGGCCTTCTGTCGAGCCAACAATACCGGCCTATCGATGGCCGGTAGTACCTAACCCAGCAGTTACTGTCTAAAACGCGCTGGGTGAGTGATTGCCCGACATTTTCCAGTAGAGGGTAATCAATGAATCAATAATTGAGGGCCAGCAATTTATATATATATATACACTACTGACCATTAAAATTGCTATACCAGGATGGAATGCGAATAATATAATGATATATCGGGCACATGGGCACATACACTATAGTTGGGAGAACAAGTGATTGAATTTTCAGAATATTTGGATGAATAGATCCTGAGGAATCAGTACTCAGAGCAAACTCCCCTGGCAGCAAAACAAGCAGTTATTCTCCTGGGCATCGAGTCGAACAGAGATTAGATAGCATGGACGGGTACAGCATTCCATGCAGCGTCAACATTATGCCCCAATTCATCGAACGTAGTGACTGACGAGGTTTCCAGATTCAGTCTTGGTCCAACCATGACCTTCCCAAAATCACTATAATATTCGAATTTTAACTTGATAGAAGCATTTGAAATACCGATTCAATCATATTATAAATGTATAAGTCAAAGAAATCCTCGTCCCCACCAACAAAAAAATATCCGCAACAAGTGTTCTCAAGAACTTTTGAATAATTAGACATCTAATGTGCATGGACACAGCAAAATGAACGCAACAGAACATGAAGCACAACATGGACTAAGCATAACAGAAATTTGTGAAAACTAAAAAAAATTGTTTGGGAACAGTAAAAAAAAAGTTTCAGAAGTCGTTTCCAGTAATAAGAATATTACCATTATTTTAAGTTTATTAGAAGCAATGCGTATGTTAAAAATGACCCTAAAGCAACTAATAGATTTGTCCTCGTAAAATGCAACATCCCACCACCTGATAAGGATACTTCCGGCATGCTCAATAGATCTTTAATTTCTGAAATCTTGCTCTGCTTATTTTGAAGGTAAGAGTCATAGAGATGTTGGCCGTACAACTCATAAGCTGTTGAATGCAATTCACGCATGCGCACTGGTATGAAACCAGGTATGTAAAACAACAAACATAAGCAGATTAAATAATAGATAATATAAAACATCTCGTCAAAGATTATTACGGAAACTTTAAATTCTTCCATGAAAAAGAAAAATGAAAAATTTGCGTATTTTGCCACTAAAATCAGTAAGCATAGGTAAAAACTTGAGAGCGAAAATGTATTTTGCGTGTTTCGCAAAATTTTCAGTATTTTAACATATTTTTTTATAACTCTCTTTTCTACTAAAACAAATGGGAAGTTTTCTGAAAGTAATAAATCATCGTGAAGTTTCGAAACTTTTTCGGAGATACCGTAGCATATTGATATGAACAAAGATAACTGCAAACTATTGTAAAATATACAAAATATATTTCCCATAAAACGAATTCCAAAAAGCAAAGCATTTTTCACCATTGTTGACTCAAATTTCCTGCAAAGGAAATATATTTCAAAGTACCATTCTTCTTTTAACTCAGCTGAAGAGAATAATACAAATAATGCATGCATGCTTAGAACAAGGAAAAGGGGAATTGGAATCAAATTTAAATACGGTGACAGAGTGACACATTTGAGTAGACATGGAATTTTTTTTCGCTGTGTTCGAATGCTGTTCCACAGTAATAATCCCAAAACGTGTCTTAATAAATATGCCACAGGTAACTTCCATGTCGCCTCCCAATGATTAGTAAGGGATAGCCATTCTATAGTAATAAAATATAACCGAGTAATAATTGATATACAATCAACGCATCCAATAATTATTTTTTTATATTTGTTTCGATTTTCATCATGAATGATTCCAAAAACGAAACACGTATTCAAGTAAAGTCTATTCATTTTGATTATATGTTCTTCCAAAATGCTGTTGTTATATCCAAACTATTATCTGAGCTTGAAATCTTTTAGCTTTACGAGCTTAGCTTGAAATTTCAAGCACTATCAATGTATGACAGTTGTATTCTTCTATAAATGTGTATTTCAATTTGACTTTCTTCAAAAAAGTGACCTTCTTTCAAAAGTGCATTTTTCAATTCGATTGATACACTTCATGGATACGAGAAAAACCATTGAAGTTTTAAACAATGTCAATTTTTTCTAGTTGTATTCTTCTAAAATTACATTTTTCACTTTGACTTATGTGCTTAATTAGTACGAAAACAAGCATTGAAGCTGTCAACCATAGCCTTCCTCAGCAATTATATTCTTTCGCAAATGAGTTTTTCAGTCCGATCTATGTCTTAAGTTGCTTCGAGAACAAGCATTGAAGCTTTTAATCATAGCCTTCCTCAGCAATTATATTCGTTCGCGCGTGAGTTTTTCAGTCCGATCTATGTCTTAAGTTGCTTCGAGAACAAGCATTGGAGCTTTTAATCANCGAGAAAAACCTTTGAAGTTTTAAACAATATCAATTTTTTCTAGTTGTATTCTTCTAAAATTACATTTTTCACTTTGACTTATGTGCTTAATTAGTACGAAAACAAGCATTGAAACTCTCAACCATATCCTTCTTCAGCAATTATATTCTTTCGCAAAAGATTTTTTCAGTTCGATCTATGTCTTAAGTTGCTTCGAGAGCAAGTACTGAAGCTTTTAATCATAGTCTTCCTCAGCAATTATATTCGTTCGCACGTGAGTTTTTCAGTCCGATCTATGTCTTAAGTTGCTTCGAGAACAAGCACTGAAGCTTTTAATCATAGCCTTCCTCAGCAATTATATTTTTTCGCAAATGAGTTTTTCAGTCCGATCTATGTCTTAAGTTGCTTCGAGAACAAGCATTGAAGCTTTTAACCATATCCTTCCTCAGCAATTATATTTCTCCACAAGTGAGTTTTTCAGTTCGATCTATGTCTTAAAATGCTTCTAGAACAAGCATAGAAGTTTTGAACAATATCCATATCTTGCAATTACGTTCTTTCAAAAATGCATTTTTCAATTCGATTTATACACTTCATTGATACGAGAAAAACATTTGAAGCATTAAACAATATTAATTTTTTTGTCGCTGTATTCTTCGAAAATAACTTTTTTTAATTCGATCTATATTTTAAATTACTCTACAACCAACATTGCAGTTTTTAAAAGACCTGTCAGTTGCTGTAGATTGAAAAAATATAGCTATATATATTTTTTTCTTCAAAATTACGTTTATTTTATTTCAGGGCAAATCTAAATTCTTATTTTGCGCTAAAAGTAGTTGATTAATATCAGTTTATCATGCTTTGCTATATTTTCTATTTTCTCATATTCTATTAAAAAGGATAAAAGATACAACTGAAATATATGGTCTAGGAAATATTGTTTTTATATAAATACATGTATTTTATTTATATGGTCACTTAGCAACGTATTACAATGCATAGCATAAATAAGTCTTTTTAAAATCATTGTAAATGGTATTAAAATAGATAATAAGTTTTTAGAAAATGGTATTCATTGTTCTCGATTGCAACAAAAGATCTCCTTCAAATTGAAATCATCTAAAAAATAGTACGATTTTAAAAGTAGGAAAATGCATTATTCCCCCTTTTCATAAAATACTACTTAATGAAATGTTAAATTCGTGAAGCATTTAAGTACATTATTTTAATGGAAATAATTTTAATTCCATATTAAAACCAATAAAGGTTTGAAAACACTCAATCGCAGTTTTTAATATACTAAAATTAGGTTTTGTTAAGAAAATGAAAACTAAATAAATGGATCAATTCCACCCCCCATATATACATCTATATATATATATATATATATATATATATATATATATATATATATATATATATATATATATATATATATATATATATATATATATATATATATATATATATATATATATATATATATATATATATATATATATATATATATATATATATATATATATATATATATATATATATATATATATATATATATATATATATNAAATAAAAAAAATTTTTATTTTTTTAGAGATAAGAAGAATATTAATAAAAAATATTCTTTAAAAAAATTACTTTTGAAAAGACATTTAAAAAAATTAAAAAGTTAGAAAGATAAGGTAAAGATATAAACTCGTTATCAACTCTCACGATTATATCCGCAAAAAGAGTGGCTTCTAATATTGTATTATTGTAGCTAAAGAAAAATATATCCATTCAATAGCTGGAATAATATTTTACTTTGGCTATAATTATTCAAGATTAGAAAGCACTCCTTTTTGCGGAATGAGAGATGATGACGACATTATATCTTTTCTTTATTTTGTTTTACCGGCTTTTAAATTTCATTAATAATTTTTAAATATTTTGTTTAATAATAAATTTCCTTCTTTTCACTAAAAATATTTATATATTTTTCCTTGAACTTTTAATCTAGTTTTATTTATTTATTACATTCAATATTTGCACAAGTTTTTGTAAGCTTAAATTAAATATTTATAGGGAAATATAAACATTTAAAAAAAACTATTTTTTCCTTACACCCCTTTTTGCTATAACTTTAAAAATATTCAATAAATTTAAACAAAACTTTTAGATCAATTTAAAATTAATTACAAAATTTCTGCTTTAAAATTAGAAACAAAGATTCACTTTCAACTGTACAATATATAAGAATTAAGGTAATTATCGTATACTGTGCATGAGCGGAAAAATTCAGCATTTTTTTCATAATTTTACAGCGAATCGTATTTGGCAACTAATGAAGAAAACCCGATTTGAATATCTTAAAAATTTTAAAAAGTTTTCATCAAATTTCCATTTAGTTTTTGTAATTTTCAGAAGAAACTGAAAATTATAACAGGTGTTCAACATATGTTTTTTCACTTTATTGTTAAATGTTTAATGTGAATGCACAATTAAAAATACTGAGCTCTTTGTGATGGAGTTTTCCTTCTATCCTCTTGTGTCCTTACACCATGCAATAAATGTTCATGTTATCGAAACATGATTGCATGTTATAAGAAAAGAAAGCATGAGAAAGAAAAAAATACTTTTATGGGGAATGATTCCCAACAATTCCGGTTCATTTTTAATAAGTCTTAATTAATAGTACAAAATGAAATTTTGAGCTTTCTTTTAAAAAGTACAAAAATTACTTAGAAAATAACTTAAAACATTTTATATTTTGAAGACATTCAAGTCGGACTCTTTTTTTTAATAAGATTCCAAAAACAATGTAATTCAAAGTTAAGAAAAAAATTTAATTTTTAGCGTGCGCAAGCATTTTAAAAGAACTAATTTAATTGCTCTCATCTTGCGCCGTTTTAAACAAATTTTACTCAAATTTTAAAACAAAACTTTTGTAATTCAATTAAAACTGCACTAAACTTTTGGTTTAATTTTATGGAATATTTTTGCAGTTAAAGCGAAAAACGTAAGGCAAAAGTTTCTAATTATTTCTTTTTATAAAAATGCCTGCGTTTTTATAAATATACAAGCTAGGTTTAGAAAATGTTTTGCATTTATTGCATTTAATAACCAAAATGTCTTTCACAAATTAAAAATTTATTGCAAAATTGTATGGCATAGGATGATCAAAAACATTATTTTCAGTTTGTAATTTATTGTTGATCCCTCAAAACTGTAAGAGCTTTAAACTTTATTGATCAGTATTACCTGAACATAACCTAAAAATTTATAAATTTGAAAATGATTCCTTAAATATATATATATATATGAAAACACTCAATCGC
>NC_092204.1:9394083-9469724 GCF_043381705.1 Parasteatoda tepidariorum
AATAAACATCAAAACAGGTTTAATTGGATCTTGAGGTTAAGGCAGTATGGTATTTCAAATAATCATTCTCTTAGCTTTTCTCTATTTCAAACCATTATCAAACCTGTTCTGCTATTTATTACATAAACATTCCAGTATCCTTTTTACAGCAGATTCTCCTAGCGTTTTTGTCTTTTTTTTCTCTCCATAAAACACAATTTTACCACCCCTAATGTCTATACTTTTCATTTTCATTTAAGATGAGGGTTTTGATAACATTTCATTTTATTAAGATACAGGGGTTTTGATAACATATGAAAGTTGAGCCGTGATGGCTCAGGGGATAGAGTATTTGCCTTCAAGCGACCCGGATTCGAATCCCAGTCGATACGAATTCCGCATTCGGCTTGCCCCGACGACAGTGCTGACATGAAATATCCTCAGTGGTAGACATATCATGGGTTAGAGTCCCCGTGCCGTCAGGCTAACCGTGGGAGGCTCATAAATCCATCGTAAACCCTTAAATTTGGGTCGGCTGTTCAACGACGGTTATAAAATAAAAAATAAAACACATAAAAGTTGAGCCGCGGTGGCTCAGGGGATAGAGCGTTCGCCTTCCAATGAGGTAAACCGGGTTCGAATCCAGGTGAAGGTTGGTCGTTACGAATCAGCATCCGGCTCGCACAGACCACAGTGCTGACGTGAAATATCCTCAGTGGTAGACGATCATGAGGTAAGAGTCCCTTTGCTGTCAGACTAACCGTGGGATGTTCTCGTGATCTTCCTCTCCATGTAACGCAATTGCGGGTTAGTTCCATTAAAAAGTCCTCCTCAAAATCAAATTTCTCCCAATACTTGATCCAGGAGTTCCCTTGTCTTCTAAGTTGGGTTCAAAACTACAAGGCTTCGGAGTTACATTAGTATTCGTAAGTCCAAAAATTGGGTCGGCTGTTCAACGACGGTTATAAAACATATACAAGGTGGTAATCTTGGAACACCCTATACTATATTACCCAATAAATGAATTGCCCTTTGAATTTTCCAAATTTATTTATGTAGCTTTCTGGTTCGAAAGTCTGTAAACTTCAGCGTTTACAACAATAAAACGCCCTGTGTTTAAGCTCTTAAGTTTCTTTAACGTTCACACTACAATTTGAAAAATGAACTTAGCTGAAGTCTGTATTTCAAAGAGCAAAGCTTACGAGACAATATCTCTAAAAGCCGTGTCTCGTTGAAAATTTACAATCGTGAAAAAAAGTAGAAAACGGTGTGAACTAACACTGAAAATGTGATCAATGGTCACGTTCCTTGGCGGCGTTTGGACTAAAGATCAGTCTTTGTATTTTGTTCTTTCGAAAGATCATTCTCTTGATTTATTTCTCCGTGTTTTGTTAATGGAAATAAATGGAGGAGAAAAGTTGGGTTTTCAAAGAATAAAATGGAATTCCAAGGAATATTAGAGAAAGTTAGACATGGAAGTAACAAAGAAAAAGCGATGGAATGTCTCCATTTTAAAATGCATCTTTGGCATAAAACAAAGCTATGTACTTACTCTAATTACTCTAATAATTTAGAAACCCAGAAAGCACAATATGACTTGAGGAATAATTGAGGAAATTTGGTTTTTAAAATCTCTCTTAATTATTCTACATAAAAGTCTGGCGAAAAAATACATTACATGAATTAATTCATTAAATTTTCCATAAAAAATATTTTAATTTATTTGAGATACAAAGTGTTCGTAAACATTTTATATCTTAATTTGATCTTCCAAAACAGGCGTGCCTAAAATATTTGTGATGAATGAACAATCAATAAACTATTGTCGATTGATAAATCAATAGAATAAATTGAATTCAATTAGAGTAATTGCCCTCAGAAAAAATACGGTGTTTTGAGGTCACGTTTTGCACCAAAAAAGCCTCGTGAATAAAATTCAAAATTGCAATCTCATTTACAAAATTTTGTGTTCTAAATGGTTTAAAAATTTTTTAAAATGAAATTGGAGGAATAAAGAAATAAAAAAGAAAATTGTCTATTAATATTAAATGTGCTTTAAAGGTCTGCTTAAATATGTTTTAAGATTTATCACCCGCTTTTAAAAACTCTTTATAATTGGAATTACACCTGTAAAACCTAAGAATCCGAATGTTAATAACATTGGAAAAAAAAACGTATTATCTAAGTTAGAATTAAAATCAATGCTTTTTTAAATTGCAAAGCTGATACATTTCCTTTGTCAAAAAATTTAAATGTAATTTTCCAATCTTCATTAATAATAAGAGTTAAATCTAGAAAATTTGCTGAAAATTTTCATTTATTAGTTTTGTTGAAAAATAGTTCACTTGGATAAATTTGTTTAGCAAAAATATTAAAATGAATAAAATAATTAACCAAAAAAGGTCATCAATAAATCTGAGAAAGAAGGACTTTGTAGGAAAATTAGCAAATGAGCTAACGAATGTATATTTTTGGAGAAAGAGAAAAACAATATTTCAAAGATTAGTACCAAAATAATTTACCATTAATTTGTTGAAAGAGACAATCGTTAAATAAAATATAATTGTTGATAAGCTTGTGAACAAAAATTTTCATTTCTCTTAATCAATAATATCATTAAGATTAAACAAGTTATTAATTTGAAGTAGGTCATCAAAAATTTTATTAGTTGGAAGTGAAGTGTATAAGTTTTTGAAATCAAAATAGAATCAACATCATTTAAAGATTTTGGCGTTTTTAAAACATCTATACTACTTTTGCTTTTCCAATTTAGGTGATCTTTTTTCTTAGTATGCTTACTAATTTTATCATATACTTTTTAAGAATATTTTTTCAAGCAAATGCCAATTTTTTCATGTTACTGCTTAGGCCACAAGCAATAAACCTGAATTTAGTTGGGGCTTTATAGAATTTCGGGGAAGCAAAAAGAAAACTTTTTAATATTATTTGGTTTAATTGTAAGTCTCTTATAGATAGCATTAATTTCCTTAATAACATCACTGCTGGTGCTGAGTGTTCTTTGTATGTGATACTGCTGCTAAGTTCATTCGAAAGAAGTTGAATTTTTTTTTAAAATTATAGCAAATTTATTACTAGCTTTATCAACAGGGGTAATACGAAATTTATTTTGAATGTTTTTAATTTTTTTTCTTCAGTTCAGAGTTAAAACTCAAATTTTAATGAAAAATTAGTTAATTTGTTCCTTTTCATATTAATTTAAAGCTCTTAATATTTTCTCTCCAATTCATAAAAATCTTCAACTGGAAAATTATGTTTGTAAGATAATTTTAAAATAAACTCATCAAGATTTTTAATAAAAACCGAAATAACCTTATTTATAGAAATTTGAAAAGATGGTCTAAATTTAGAACCCCGAAAAAAAATTTTTTTAAAATTTCATCTTTATCAATAATATCTAAATATCCGGAAGGAACATGATTATGTAGGGTATTAAGAAAAGTGTTGCCTTTATACTCACTACAATAACAAAGATAGTTCAAATTATCTGTAGCTAAATCTCTATAATTTTAAATTAAAATTTTTTTCATTTTTTGTACATTTAAAAGTGGGTTTACAATTTAGTTAAATGGGAAGAAGGTTTTCATTTTACCAAGAATTGTGTTCAAATTAAGTCTATTGGAAATTTATTTGTAAAATATAAAATTCAATAATTTGGGTACAATAGTAAGCACTGGACACAGCGAAATCAAATATTATTACAAAGTCTGACAAAATAATACACACATAAATAAATACCAGGTGAGTATCTAGGTTCGCATGACCGATGTTTATCTGGAAAAAACCCATTTATGGATTTAAATGTTTTAGAGTTCATAAAATAAAAATATAAAAATTGATTCACAGTAAATTCAAACTTACAATAACTTTTTTTATGACGTACATAGTGCATTTCTCATAATACAAGTTCAAATCAATTTTGGACAATAAACAGATTTGGGTTAAATGAATATCGAACTGAATGGTTCGTTTTAAGCTTAGCTAGAACTATTTTCTCTGAACGTAAACTTTATTTTAATAGCTGTAGTTAATATAAAAATAAAGAAAATCTGATTCACTCTTCGAAAGAAATAAACTATAAAAATTAGTTTTCTTAGTATCTTAAGCATTAAATCCTCTCCAATGACACATTTTGCGTGAAACAAAATGTTAAAAGGAAATAGGGAAATAAAAAATCATTTTATGTGCACGAGTCAGCAAATTGTGAGTAGGCGTACTTAGCGTTTAATATTTAATTCCTGCTTATTTGATTGGCCACAAAACCACTAAAACGAGGGTTTTCTCAAAAGAGAACAGTTTTATTATCCGCTTTTCAGGGTAATAAAAATATATTCTGAGGTTTACGAACGCGTTGCTTTAGTGTAGTGGCTCTGTACATCTTGAGAGCGACGGAAGCACTCATAATTAAAAAAGCATTTTGAAGAATTGTATTCAAAAAGTTAAGTAACATATGCTAGGTGCTCGTTGATGGTCGTTCTGTATGTTCTTTTAAAAACGCTTTAAAATTCGAAATCAAAGGAATTAAAAAAGTCAGTTGAAGTCAAAAAGAAAATCAAAGAAATTGAAAAAATCAATTGAAGTCAAAATGTTGTAGTTGTAGTTCATTTACGTCGCACTAGAGCTGCACAATGGGTTACTGTCGACGGTCTGGGAAACATCCCTCAGGATGACCAGAAGATATGCCATCACAATTTTGATCCTCTGCAGAGGGGATGGCACCACAACTTCAGTAGTCCGACGACCTGCACGCGAAGTCGAGTACTTTACGGTAGAACAGTTTAACGAAGACCAATACCGCACACCCGCGGTTTCTACGCAGACTGATCCAAGTGATCACCCACCCGCACACTGACCACAGCCAGTGATGCTTGACTTTGGTGATCTGCTGGGAACCATGTCTTAACGATCAGTCCACTGCGGGACTGAAGTCAAATTGAAAGAGAAAGAAAGAAAGAAATTTTTACCTTTTTTCGTCTAGTTAGAGCACTTAAATCTTTACCGGAAGCCTATGCAGGATGATAATACACGTTTCAATCGTTTCCTGATAGCTACTATTAGAGAATTTATATGACCATATCATCAAAAAATTAAATAAGTAAAAAAAATTGAAATTTCGACCACTTTCCGACTAGTTAGAGGCATTAAATTTTAACTAGATGTCTGTGCTTGACGGAAAATGCAAGTATTAGTTTTTTTCCTAAATGATGTGACCTAAATTTATCGCAAAGTTTAAGTTCAATTGTTTTTCTATAAAAAACAGACTTTAACATAAGAAGAATAAAATGATAAATTAAATCTGAAAAAGTGCGTTTTATAAGATCATGGAAAAGAAGAAAATATTATACTTTTGTCAGATCTTAAACGGAAATCATACCTCGTAATATATCTTAAAGACGTGGGTATAGCTGGAACTTCAGTGGCGAAAGGAGTTATTAACTATGTTGTGAATGAATGCAGTTTTTTTATTTAAATTTCTTATTTAAAATTTTTATTTACACTTACAATTTTCTTACACAAACTATAAAGGCCTGGTTTCTTAAAACAAGCTCCCGGAAATGACGTACCCTGACGCCAACAAAATACCGTTTTGTTAGCTCAGCGTGAGCAATCGTTTCAACCCAGATAATATCTGGCATTGCGCATGCGTTAACGACGTAAACAAATATATATATTTTTATTTTTTTATTGTCGACCAGTGCTTCAGAGAACAAATAATGACTTTGGCCAAGAAAAAACACGTTATTAAGCTAAATGAAGAAGAGGAAGAAGAAGCTATGTTTAATGTTAAAAATCAAAATCTTGGCTGATTTCAATACTTTGTTGGATGTTGTCTGCCGCCGCTTCTGTCGTTGTAATCCAACTGCGCTTGATTCGGACGTCAGTTGCCGTTCAAGGTGAGCTATCAACGACGTACGCTATCTAACTCACAAATTGACCAATCAGGGGTTAGCGTTCAATTCAAGCTGACGTTTTGTAATGCCGACCTATCCTAAGAAACCAGGACCTTTGGTGGTTCTGAAATAAGAAGAAATCTAAAAAGTATATACAAAAAATGATCGAGGAAAAGTAATTAATTCTAACTAACTCTTAATTAAATACGATCTAAACTTGCTTTACAATACCTAAAGGACACCTCATTTTTGTTGGAATACTTGTAGTTCTGCATTATGTGTTTTTTTCCATTAAAATTAATCCCTGTAGGGCATTCTTGATCACGCGATGCTTTTGCTATTTTTTGCCCTTTAATCCGTTCATCTGTAACATTGATTGGGTCTTTCTTGCTCATAGTTTCGGGGATTAGGTACTTAGTTAGCTACATGGAATGAAATGACGAACACTTCGCAAAGGCTCCTCGTTCAGAAAGCTTTTAGTGCTATTTATTGTCAACAGAAGTCCATTCTGTAACTTTTATTTGCACAGAAAAATTCCAGTTTTTTTTAACTTCCTGATAAACTTATTATTCTTAACTTTATATCTAAAAGCCAACGAAAAGCAAGAAAACATTTTATTTCTCACATAGCTCAAAATGTCTGTTTAAAACATTTAGAGGAATGCGTATTTTGAAAGAATAAACTTGATTTATATTGATTGTATAAAAGTAGAGACGTGGCTTGAAATAAGGTTTTAAAAGAAGTAGAGCAATAACTCAAAATGCGTGCTTGAGAATTTAGACTGATCAGTTGTTTAAGCTGTTTATATTACTATAGCTTCTATAGACTTACAGTCACTGGCAAAATTATTGGATTCACTGTAAGATTCAATGTAAAATCTTAATTATCAGGTGATACTATACAACTTTATTGTTTTTACGCGACTGAAACCGGTTTGCACTTGTTTACGTTCGTGCATCAATAGGTTAAATTAGACGATATGTAATATAAATTCGAGGATTGGATAAATTAGACTATATATTATATAAATAGAGATTATTTATTATATTAGGCTTTATATTAATATATTGTAATAATTAGATCAAATTATCAGAGTCACTGTTGTGTTTTAATTATAGTTTCTTAGAAATAAATTTCCATCATAGTTTCTTAGAAAATAAATGTTGGAATGATCATGAAACACCATCACTCCAATGTAGGAATTTGGTCTAATTTATGATGGGTCAACAGAAAAAAAATGGTTTTGATGATATATCCCTGCCAAATGAACAAGACTTCCTATTAAGCCATCATGTAAATGTGTTGTTGTACAATCATGGACCATCACGAGTTTCCATAGTATACTAGTAATGAAATGGTTGAACGATCATGAACAACCATCATTCCAATGTAGGAACTGATTTATGATGGTCCAAATTTCTGAGAATCAACAAGAATTCCTATTAAACCATCATGGAAATATATAGTTGG
Organism: Parasteatoda tepidariorum; assembly: GCF_043381705.1. NCBI lineage: Eukaryota > Metazoa > Arthropoda > Arachnida > Araneae > Theridiidae > Parasteatoda > Parasteatoda tepidariorum. The sequence continues at coordinate 9,401,442 of NC_092204.1, forward strand.
AACCATCATGGACCACCACGAATCATCATGGATTGTTGGTCCATGAGAATCTAACTTCTCTTGGTGGTTTACCATCATCGTATCAAAGTAGCATTTTCCATCATGGAATGATGGAAGTTTGTTGGCATATCTAACATCATGACGGCAGAATGGAAAGTGTTAGATTATTCTGACCATCAAATGATGTTGGACCAACATGAATCGTACTGAAAACAACATAAACCATCACAATTTTTTTTAAGGGATCGTCAAGAATTTTGATTTGGGTATCGTAATGGTTCACGAGATTAACCTCGAAATTATGTTAACTAATCAGTGCAGGCGATATTTTAAGTTATGAAATCAGACATAAACGTGCTTTCATGAACAGAAATGCATTTTCATTCAATGGATTTCGATTTCTAAACCTTAAACTATTTAGATAGTCGCAATTAAGACAATATGGTTACAGTATTTGTTTAAGTAGATCAATCGAAAGTATGGATAATTTTACTTTCCGCGTATTTCGCCGTTTCTTGAGAATTTTATAAGCGAATTTAAAATGTTTTTATCCGCAGTTATAAAATTTGTTTATCTTATGATAATTCTACACAAAAAGTAATTTATAATGATCATTTATTATTTTATTATTATATTTCTTTTTTATTACCTCATTTAAAAATAGTCAAAAATAATTATTATTGTAAGGTATATATAGCAGATATATTCAGATATTTGGTTTCATATTTTGCAATCCGGCAATCTTGTTGCGAAAATATTTGAAATCATTCTTGAAAATTTTCCCGTTCATGTAAGTTCATTTGAATTAGCTACTCGCTTTATAGATTTCGCTTCATGTCCTATTCTGCTTTTTCTTTACATTTTATTTTCTGATCTTACGTGATACTTTTACTTAATGTGTTCTATCTTATTTTTTGTAATTTTTTAGGAAAATTGTTTTTGAGTTCTCCTCACACTATTGTATTAATTTATTTTGCTTTGGCTTTATTGATACAATATTAGAAAGCACTCCTTTTCGCGGATATAATCGTTTCTTCTTCTTCTCTTTTTTAAGTTCAGAATTTTTTTTAACTTATCGACAATTTTTCTAAATTTAGAGGAATAGATAATATCCACTACATCTGAAGACCATATTTAATTTACAACCTTTTTCAGCAGTTTTCTTATAGTAGGTAGCCATACATGCATGTATTGTTATACAGTTAAACCTACATACCCCTTTAGCCCTCTTCAACTGAAAATTATCATCAAAGAATGCGAGCTTCATTTTGACAATCTACAATTGTTGGAAAGCGGAATGTGTTTATGAATAGATAAGTGCCGAAATTCTACAATTGGGGATGTGGGTAGTTGTCACTCATGGTTAATGATTAGTGATTACAGTGCTTGGAATCTTAAATCTAGGAATAAAATTCTTATCAGAAAAACAAACGAAACTGCAGTTTGTGAATCGGTAGATCTTTCGGGTGAAAATATGCCATGTTATACAGCAGAAGAAAGAGAAGACTGGCGTCGAGACACTGAAAACGACTAAGGATTTCAAATTTTAAATAATCATGAAATTGTTTCTGAAATTTTGAATGAAAATCGGAACTCCTCAGATTAAGAGGAAGAAGTACGTGATCAAGTTCAAGATCGTGGACCTTCTCATAAGAAGCGTGCAATTCATTAGATATTGAAATGAATTGCCTAGAACGTCAAAATGATGTTGATCCAATTCAGTTGATTTATTTAAAAAGAATAAGGGATATGGCTGCACAAAAAAGAGCATGTTCATTGAAACAAAAGTCTTTGCTGAATATCTTTTGCAATAGAAAATAAAGAAAAATGTGGTAAAAATCAGTAATTGACAAAAAAAAATTATAAAAAAGCCGAATTATGATAAAAATGATTCAAATTGAAAAAAAAAAGTTTAAAAAAATATATTTAAAAATTGAAAAAAAAAGTCTTAAACTCGCCAGAGCTATTTTAGATAGTACTGCCAGCCCTAAGCCTAGAAAAAGTGTGAAGGTAAGTTGGTGCATAAATAATAATCATTTAAACTTGGTTTTAAACAACTTTCCAATTATCCGAACATCTCATTATCCGAACCACGTTCGGTCCCGAGCAGTTCGGATAATCGGCGCTCTACTGTATATATATATATATATATGAGTGGTTTTCTGTAAAATCTTACGTATTGTTTGTCGCTGCTTACATTTTTTATCTTTGACTCTAAATCCGATTTGCTCCATTCGAAGCGGAATTGAAGACAATTCCTTGATTGCTTACTTTACCGAAAACTCTTGAACAAAAGGAAGATAATTTAGTCAACGGCACTAATGGTGCTGATGTTTTAGCATTGCCTCGCAACCGTGTTTATTCAGATTAATTCATTTAAATCTGTACTCGTTAAAAGAAATAAAGAAAATAAGCTTCTTTGTAACGCTTCGAATACTAATTAAATCTCAGTTTAGCACTCAACTTATTTTCATTCTTCTAAACGGAATATGATGAGTTCATTCCTTGGTCTCAGTGATATGTTTATAAGACATTAGTTAGAGCTTGGAACATTTGAATTGTCTAAAGCTTATTTTTAATGGCTACTCATTTTCATTTCCCTCATCATTGAACATTTCATTGTGTACTTTTCAAGCGCTCATTTTTCATTAGTTTAAAATTTCTTTAAAAAAATAATGTTTAATTGGATTTTGTGAAAATGGGCTAAGAATAAATTTATGATTGAGCTAAAATTATTTGAAGGGCTTTTTTATTGCGTAGGTTACTCAAATATAAATAAAATGACTTTCTTTGCAGAATAATTTTTCAGCATTTTCATTTTTAGCAATTTTTAATGACTTGTTTTCTCGACTGTCCAACTTTCAATCGAAATTGATGACATTTTTTGACTAGCGAGAGCGCTAAAATCTCCATGGCGCTCCATAACTCTGAAGATATATGCATCAATAACTTCCTGATCTCTTCTTATTGAGGTTTTTATGTTATATTTTATAACCAATGTTGAACAGCGGACCCAATTATCAGCTTACGATTTTGAAAGGTTCAATTCCGCAATTTTGAATCCAATTCAGACGACAAGGGAATTTTGGGATCAAGCATTGGGACAAACTAGTCTTCGTAGATAATTATTTAATGGAACTAACCAGTATTTGCGTTAAGTGGAGAGGAGAATCACGAAGGTCAACCCAAGGACAAGGAGATTAAACGCTTAATGATCGGTTAATTTTCAAGAAAACGGTCATAAAAGTGCCTATTTTGCCAAATACATGTATTTGATTAGTGCTGACATCCAGTTTAAAATAAACTAATTACAACAACTACCTTGAAAATATCCTGGTATTGCTATCTGGTGTGTAAAATGAGAAATAAAATGTTTTCTCGGCAAAAGATATGAATTAGTTTTATTCTTATCGCCTCGTTACTACTGAACACTCCAGCCCAGAAATTTCACGGGAGCGAGAAATAGAGGGCGAAACCTCAACCCGTCATTTTCACTGGAGCGAGACGGAAGGGGTTAAGGATATTTTTGCGTCAGCACTGTGATAGGTGCAAGTCGGGACCAGAATTTGTATCAGTCAGCCATATCTGGGATGCGATTCCATATTTGGTTCGTCACCACTGCTCTGGCTGAAGGAGCAAATTCACGTACGCGTGAGAGATGCAAACGACGTTTGCATCCTCCATTCCCACTCATCACCAATTTATAAGAAAATGGGCCAGACAGACGGTAAGGGGATTCTCACTCATGACACATCTGCTACTGACATCAGCAATATGATTGGTACAAGACGAAGCAGAATTCAAATCAACACGCTTTTGATGGGATTCAAACTTGGATCACCTCATTGGGAGTTAAGTGTTTTATCTTTTGGGACATCACATTTCCTAAAGATAATCTCTTCTCTTAATTTTACGAGATCTCTTTAAGAAGATCTCTTAAATTTCTCTACTTTGATTCTATCGTCAATCCCAATTCGAACCACTTATCCTCCCTATTGGGCATTTAGCTTTCACAAGTAGCCCTGCCTTGATTTGAGACAGTTAAGGAAGAATGAATTATTTCTTGAATAGTTAGGAAGACACAAATGAAAGAATCTCCAATCATCCAGTAAAAGGGAAAGAAATATTTTAACAGCAATTTTTTGTTTGACTAATAAATATTTTGAAGTCAGCATAAAAATTTATATTTGTAAAACATGAAAATTTCCTACCCTAAAAAACTTTCTATAGTGTAAAAAGAGAAATGTCTAGAATGCAATTCCAAAAATATTTGAAAAAAAAAAAGAAAAGATGGGCTATCGGATTTGTTGGAAAATTTGAAAAGAAAAAAAAAATGGCAAGAAGATCGAATCACACACATTCCTTTACGTAACTTTCCTTTTCTCAAGTATTGATTCGAATAGCAGAGCTAAAAGTAGCTTCGTAGCTCCGTCAAGGGGGCAGTGGGGAAAACGTATCCTCAAATCCTCCTGCCATGAGAAAAAAAAATTCTGAGTTTTCTTGAAGCGCCAGTGCTTTTTTTCACTTAAGTTATGCAACAAAAACTCTTTAAGTTAAGCTGGTCTTTTGAGCTTTTTGAATACAAACTTCCGGTTTAAAGTTTCAAGTTAAGAATTGAATTATTCCATGGGAAAAAAATAAGTAAATTTTACACTTCAGTACTTAAATGCTTTTAAATAGTTTTTGGAGTGTAACTACTTGCTTTAATACCTTTAAGAATTGTCGCAGAAAGCAGAATTTCCTAGAAATGCACATTGCTTCTAAAAACTAGTTTGAATGTATTGTTCGTTACTATAGGGTCCTACAAAGTGACCAAAATAAAAAATGCTTGACAAAACTGTGGGGGTGAAAAGTTACATCCATGTCCATTGGAAAAGGGAGCTGGTCATGTGCAATAAGTTTAACTGCGTAATAAGAATATTTTTAGGTCATTGTAAACTGTATTAAATAATTTTATAATGCATAATTTTTAACCGCTTCTGATCAGTTAAACCAAATTTGATTTCATTTTCATATTATTTCTAGCTGCTGGCAGGTCTGAAAAGAATACTGCATGAAAAAATATATGACACAAATGAGAAAATCACTTGTATCACAAAATATAATTTTTATCCGCTTCTGATCAGTTAAACCTAATTCGTGTTCCTCTTTATATTATTTCTAGCTGTTCGCAAGTCTTAAAAGAATACTCCATGAAAAAATATACCACACAAATGAATAATTAAACCTAATTCGAATACCTCTTTATATTATTTCTAGCTGTTCGCACGTCTGAAATGAATATTCTATAAAAAAATATATGACACAAATGATAAAATCACTGGTATCATGAAATATAATTTTTATCCGCTTCTGATCAGTTAAGCCTAATTCGAATACCACTTTATATTATTTCTAGCTGTTCTCAAGTCTGAAAAAAATACTCCATGAAAGAATATATGACACAAATGAATAAATAAACCTAATTCGAATACCTCTTTATATTATTTCTAGTTGTTCGCAAGTCTGAAAAGAGTACTCCACGAAAAAAATGACATTTTAATCATGGGTTACGACTAATCGTTCTTCAAGATGAACACTGAAATACTATATAAATTTGGAATTTACCAATACAAATTTAAGAGATCATCGTAAATAAAGTTGAGTTTTAAAAACAAAGCATTTTTTTCAGTAGTTAGTCTCCATATGTTTGACAAATGTGTTTTTTTAGAACCAAATGCGCATGATCTCATTTTAACTAAAATAGTCTTACTAAAGATTTAAATATAATTTACGCGCATATTTATTTGATTGACATTTTCTGATATTCACCTGATATTTTCACAAAAAAATAATTACGCATTTTATATAAAATAATTCCTTTTAAATATCTTCTAAAAAATAATCTCTAAAAAAAATCATAGAAGTTGTAACAACTTAACCATGGAAAATAACTCTGAGCATCTTTGAAGCTCTTATTTCAATAGTGGGCTAACTTCATTAAAGAAAAAAAGGAAGGACATCTCATCATTTTTGCGTTCGTAAAAGCAATTTCAATTATTTTTTTAGCTCGTTCAAGTCTAGTTTATTTCTTCAGTCTACCAGACGTTACTACGTATGCTGGACAAGAAGAGAATACTAGACAATAATAATGAAATGCTTGAACTTTTGGTTCTGATCTGAAAATAAACAAATATGGAGTTGTCCCACTATTCAAATTAAGGTACGCAAATAGTTTTTCTAGTTGTTTTCATCGCTAAATTAATCACTGTCTCGACCACATGATCCAGTAAGCATTAATCATTCTTTTAATTTTAATTGCTGCTTCTAAACCTTTTTTAAATATGCTAATGTGACCACATAAAAAACATATTAGAGTTTAGAACAAAGAAAAAAAATAGAAAAACAGCATTTAAAATCACCTTAGTGGAAGAAAAGTTTTTCAGGCAGCGCATCGCATGTTATGTAAATAATGTATTTTATTTTTGGTTTAAATAAGTTACAGTCTCATTTAAGTAGACTAAGATTTCTTTTCTTGTGGTTTGAAATATTGTCTTAATATTTTTAATTTGATTTAAACGTATTTTCATGCTTTAGTACATGCGTTTTAGCACTCGAAAGAAGAAATTTACTTTATAACTAAAAAAGTTGGAAAGAATCAATGTGGCTACTCCTATTTATTTTTTGAGTGTATATGTAAGAAATTTATGTTTAAAAATATGGTAAAACACAATTTGTTACAGACATAGTAAAGGTTCGATCAATAAAATCGGTTGAGTTTTTTTTTCGATTCTGTTAACAAAAATGTCTGCTTGATTGCAACATTATGACTTTTTAAAGTAGTATAAGTAAATCTTTTTTTGTTCAGGTAATTGTGTTTCCTTGTTTTATCAATGATAATAATTATATAGTTTGTTATAATTTTTATCACTGATTGTAGCGTTATAAAAGAGCTATAATTTTTATATTCATTCAATATTTATCGTTTATTTGTTCAGTATTTCTTTGGGGAGAGGGGTAATGATATATTTCATTTTTGCGAAAATTAGCTCTTTGAAAAAAATCGTTATATCCACATTATTTGCTTAGACGAGGCTTAAAACAAGATATTTGAAACTTGAATCATAAAAAAAAATTTAAAAAAAATAAAAACTCATATTTTTTCAACTTTTTTTTATTTTAATTTAAAATTAATATTAAATCAGAATTATTAATTTGCTGATCAGACCAAATCATTTGCTTATATTGATCATCTACTTAAATCATTGCAGCATTATTTGCTTAGACGAGGCTTAAAACAAGAGATTTGAAACTTGAATCATAAAGAAAAAGTTTTAAAAAAAAGAAAAGAAAAACTTATTTTAAGTTTTAAAAAAAAGAAAAGAAAAACTTATTTTTTTCAACTTTTTTTTATTTTAATTTAAAATTAATATTAAATCAAAATTATTAATTTGCAGATCAGACCAAATCATTTGCTTAGATTCATCATTTACTTAAATCATTGCAGCATTATTTGCTTAGACGAGGCTTAAAACAAGAGATTTGAAACTTGAATCATAAAAAAAAGTTTAAAAAAAAAAGAAGAGAAAAACTTTTTTTTCAGCTTTTTTTTTATTTTGATTTAAAATTAATATTAAATCAAAATTATTAATCTGCAGATCAGACCAAATCAAACTCTCGGAGGAGACTTTTCATTTTTTATTTCCTCTCGATTCGCAATTTAATTTAATTTATCCAACGTTATATCTTTTTATTCGTTAAATCCATCTGTAATTGTTAGTCACCTAATATCCTTCCAATATTCTAGAGTGAGTCATGTTCTAGGACTCGGGGAACCCTATCCGAACATTCCAAAGAAAATGAGATTATCATTCGTTGAAAAAAATAATTACAAATAATTTTTCCAGAGATATGTCAAGTAGAAAAATCGTTAACTCTCTTTTATCGCTGGCATTTTATGATCGCTAAAAGGAATAAATATTCGGGTTTTTTCTTTCAAATACAGCCAGACCTCTATTTAACGAAGTCGCTAAAACCCCGTAAAAAATTTGTTACTTGGAAAATTCGTTAAATAAAAAAATACCATTTCAAACACTCAAACAACACAAAACAGGTTTTAAATTCATAAATACTAGACACAATTAAAATAGCAATTAATACATCTTTATCTTGTAAATTATTATCCTCTATCGAATTTTTTCAAATGGTTTTAATATTTTATCATATGGAAGATTGGTGATTTCTAATCTCCTTCGTCTTCCTCACAATTTATGGCTGTATTGTTTCTAGTTTTCCCACTGTCCAAAATATCCGAGTCAGTTAATGTTTCTGAGGTTGCAGCTTCAGAATCAATAAAAAAGAAAATCATTAATCATCTTTAATTTCGTTATTCTCTCTTAGCTGTACCTACATTTTTTTTTCAAGTTCTTCTAAATGAATATCATCCTCGTCCTGCACGCAGAATAAGAAGTCAGCTTCAGAAAAACTGTTACAAATAGTATGATCTGTAACATCATAGTTCCATGCATTAGAAATTTCTGTTATGCTTTCTGGTAAATTGATTTTTGGCATGGATTCCTGTATGAAGTACGAACAAAACGGAAAAAGGATTTTACAGCTTTCTCTAAAAGTTAGGTAGCTCCAAAAAATCAATTCAAGGTCATTTCCCCCATGAGATGCGTTGACAAGTTTGAAATGTTCAGAAATAATTTGTGAAATAGGGAAAGTAGATTGTAAAGAAAAGTTCGTTAAATAGAAAATTCACTTCGCTATTTGGAAGTTATTTTACGAAGAAATTTCAAAAATGTTCCAGATTCCTCGAAAAAAATCACAAAATAGACAAATTCGAGAAATGGAAGTTTGTTAAATTGAAGTCCGACTGTATTAAAAATTTCTTCTTTATTTTAGTACTACTTTTTTAATATCATTTGAACACTTTTAATTGCCGGTAAGAATAGGAGCAATTCATTAAAAATCATGAAAAATTGTAACAGAATGTTCAGTTTTTCTTTTCTTTTTGGGGGGAATTATTTTCATTTATTTGCTCCCTATTTTTTCTCACTTTAGACAGTGCCTGCTACATAAACTATCAAATATTATATAAAATTCCAGGTGATCACCTCTATATTCCTTAAGCTTCAAACAATGAGATATATTAAAATAGAGAACCCTATGTTTTCCTTTCAAGGTCAGACAAAAACACACGAATAAAATAAAAGCAATAATATTTTCAGATATTTTTTAATATTTTATAGCCGTTGTTGAACAGCTGATCCAATTTTTGGGTTTAAGACTACTAATGTTCAACTCGGTAGCCTTGTAATTTTGAGCCCAATCCAGACGACAAGGGAACTCTTGGATCAAGTAGTGGGAGAAATTTGCTTTAACGGTGGACTTTTTGAAGAAACTAACCCGCTTTTTCGTTACATGGAGAGGACGGCAACGAGAACCTCCCTCGGTAAGCCTGACGGCAAGGGGACTCTCACCCATGATCCGTCTACCACTGAGGATATTTTACGACAGCATTGCGGTCGGTGCAAGCTGGATGCTGAATTCGTATCGAACAGCCATCGCTGGGGACCGAAATTGGTTAAGCTCATTTGAAGACGAACGCTCTATCCTCTGAGCTATCGCGCCTCTTTTAGTTTTATCAGAAATAAAACGAAAGAAAGTAGCACACGCTACTATATCAAAAATCTGGGGTTACCTATAATGATGAAAGTCTATTTTATATGTTTTGGTTCCAGATCTGAACCAAACTAAACAAATAGAATAAAAGCACATATAATTTTTAGTTTTGTTAAAACTAAAACGAAAGAAATTGGCACATACTACTATTAAAAAACTTGGGAAGGTATTTCAGATGTGATAAGTAAAAATTATTTTTTTCATTCTTTTGTCAACTTGAAAAACAAAGTTTTATAATGCCTTTTGTTTTCTTTTAATTTTTTCATATTTTTTGTTTCCTTGCTCGGCAAAAGTCAAGGATTCGATTAACGATGACATGAAAATAAATTTAGCTTGTACGCTTATGAAATGATTGTAACTAATATGATCACCAGACATTAGAGCTCCGGTTAAATTTTAAATATTTGGAAAGTGGTTGAAATTTTCATTCTCAACAATTTCTCTCAGGCCGTAATCTAATTATAGATTCTGTAAGTAGGGGTCATAAAACAATCGAAATTTGCTTTGTCATCGGAGATATTCATTATGGACACAAAGCTAATGGGTAGGTTTGAGCTCTCCATTTATTTGAAAAGTGGTAAGAATTTCAGCGGACAACAAATTGCAATTGCTGATTAAAGCAATAAATTCTGCTTATTGATGACAGGAAATGGTTGAAAAAGTGATGTCATCAACTGCTAATATTATGTTTTAATTTTAATGAGGAAATTAGTTATAAAGAGGGCAGTTGTTCTGGTTGTAGTTCATTTACATCGCTCTAGAGCTGCTCAATGGGCTATTGGCGACGGTCTGGGAAACATCCCTGAGGATGATCCGACGACATGCCATCACAATTTTGATCCTCTGCAGAAGGGATGGTACCCCCGCTTCGGTATCCCGACGATCTGCACGCGAAGTCGAGCACTTAATGGTAAAACAGTTTAACGAGAATCAATATCGCACACCCTCGGTTCTTACGCAGACTAATCCAAGTGGTCACCCACCCGCACACTGACCGCAGCCAGTGATGCTTGACTTCGCTCATCTGCTGGGAATCGTTTCTTAACCATCAGTCCACTGTTGGACTTATAAAGAGGGCAGAACTCTTATTGACTTAAAATTACTTTTGGTGGTAAAATAATGACGAAGCATGTTTGCAGCTGTCAGGAAGTAATGGGAACTTATTTTGCTAGACATCACAAATTTCCTAAACAAATATGATGACTCCAAGGATTTTACGTGACAAGACGAATAAGTTTTCGAATAAATTGGCGAAAAACTCAGGCTATATGGGTCAAAAGTTAATTGAAATTTGCATTATCATCTGTAACAGTGTGATTTTTGATTAACTGCATATTGCTGTTAGTGATAATATATCACTTAATTCTGTTTATAGCGGTAAAAAAACCCATCGAAATTAGAACTTTCATCAGACACAAAGTTACAGTGAATACTAATAAACTCGAGTTAGTAGAAAAAATTATAGGGATTTTGGTTGTTAAGAGTCATGTGTAGTGATCATATGGAAATAGGTTCTGCTTCTAGTAATCAGGAAATGATCAGGTAAATAGATTTAGTAAAGGTTTGCGTACTCTAAATAGTAAAAAAAAATAACAAAACTTAAATTGTACGACTACAACTTCAAAGAATAGAAAACTAGTTAATAAATTATAGTAATTAAATAACATCCTTCTAAAATTAAAATTAACTGCTGTTTTGGTCATCCCTTAAAATCCATTGAAGTAAAAGAAATGAGGTCATTCATAAGCCTTTAGCTTCAAAAATAATTCATTTTAAATAAATTTTAAGACAAAAATAATGTCTAAAAACTCTTTTTCTTCTCTGCGTAGGTTTTCCATTAACAAAAGAAATTTCAGAAACGTCTGAAAGCATCTTACTGGTTTCTCTATATTCAGCCCACATATGATGGGGGAAGGATAGTCAAAGGAATGCGAGATGAGAAGAGATGAGCGTGAAAGGACTCTTTTCGATTTTTTTCCCAAAAAAAGTAGCTAAAAGTAGGGAAAAAATCTGAGATAAAAATGAAACTGTTTTGAAGAGGAATGTCAACTTATATTCAATATGCTTAGAAGGATTCTTATCAGAACTGAACACGCATAACCAAAGGCCATTTTGTAGCAGTGTGTCACGTGCAAAAGCGGAAGCATGAAAGTAAAAGGAATGCTGGGAAAAATGCCACATCGTCATCATATGAGGATTGTGACTGATGTACATTGAAGTCTGGCAAGAAAATCTCAAATAGATTTATTTTTTGGGAGGGATCTTATTGCGGCAAAGTTTTATTTTTTGTAGAAGTCGTAAGCCCTTATATTGAAGCTTGTAGTTTTAACTATACAAAATACTTTAATTTTACATTTAACAATTCTTATTTTATTTTATTTTATAATCGTCGTTGAACAGCAGACCCAATCTTCTGGTTTAAGACTATTAATGTTCAACTCCGTAGTCTTTCAATTTTGAACCCAATCCAGAAGACAAAGGAACTCCCGGTATTGGGAGAAATTTGCTATCGTGGAACACTTTTTTGATGGATCATGACGTTACATGGAGAAGAAAACCTCGGAACTCTAACCCATGATCCGCCTACCACTGAGGATATTTTACGCCACCACTGCGGTCGGTGCGAGCCGGGTGCGGAATTCATATCGACCAGCCATCGCTGAGATTCGAACCCGGTTCGTCTTATTTGAAAGCGAACGCTCTATTCCCTGAGTCGCCACAACTCTTACAATGATTATTGATGAAAATCACAGTCAAATAGGTTCATAAATATCATAATTTAATGATTTGCAGATCAATTCGGTGAACTATATCAACTGGTCTCCAAATTATTGCATTGAACTCGTCAATTATTAATAATTCTGCTTTCTATCAGACCAAGTCTGAATTGCAGTTTACTTGTCACAAAAAGCCTTATTTTCAGATTTTTCAGAATTTTCGAAAATCCTTTATACAAAATTGCAGCTTAATAGATATAAAGAAGGTATAAGGAATGTCGTTGTAATCCTGTTGTATTTTTTTAAATAGATATAAACTATTAATATATCGATTGAATCTGACTGTTTTTAGGTCGAACAGTTTAACTCAAACAGACCATCGAAACTTAGCTACCCGGTCTTACACTATTTACTCATAATATTGTGCATGCCACTCAAAATAACCATTGGTTTCATCAAATGTAGAAATTATGTAGCATTCATGTTTTCTGGGGGATTATGATAAATGAATCAAAGGTTTGATAATAACCGTATTTTGATGGTGGGAACAAAACACCTGAGATGTTTTCGATTTCATACAATGAATTAGACAGAGTCTGAAGTTTATTCTGTTCTAAAAGTTCATTAAAATTATACTATGTCTATTGTAAATATTATTTCTTAAAAATATTTAATTTCAATTTTAAATTTTAAAAAGGGTGACAAAGCGATGTGTTTGTGCTAGTCTGATTCCTTCTGATTCTTAAAAATTATTATTATTATATATTTTAATAACGGCACTGAACTTTCGTTCTTTGCTTTAGAAGATGCCGAAAGTGTTGCTCATTTATCGTTACCCAGTGGGCACCTGTGAACCAAAGTCACGGAGGCGAGCAACATTACCCACGCCACAAATACCCGTTCATAGGGTGGGCCACATTCATACATTCACACATCAGAAGACAACGCAGAGAGAGCGAAACATCCATGCCTAGAGCGGGATTCGAACCCCCAGCCATTGGTTTCTCAGTCAGGCACGCTAACCACTCGGCCACCTGGCTGGTCTTAAAATTTATTTATTTATTTCTTTGTGATTATAAAGCTGGATTCTATCTAATCCATGGAGATGATCTGGTCGCCAAAAGCGTGCGGATATGAAAAACCTAGAACAGCACCCATTTTGTAAATGGATTATAAATAACACTAGCTTTTATTATTCGTAGGTGAATTTGAAGAATTCTAATTTTCGAAATTGATTTATTATGCTTAAAAATGTTTTTTTTTTTAAAAAAAAGCCTTTTTCAGTTCTAATTATTCTAAAACACAGATGTGTTTCAGATTAAAATAAAGTAGTATGACATGTCAGTATCATTCGGCGTTGCGTTGAAATAATGGTATGCTCAAAATTTGAATCACAAAGCGTTATTTTGCTGAAACATTTGAAACAAACTAATTATAACTTTAATTAAACATTTAGACGGTTCCTTCCGCCAAAGCAAATACCATCGCCCCTGCATTCGTTTTCAATTAACTTTTATCTCGGCGGATAATAAAGCATCCGTCTTCGCGCCGGAACTGTTACCGAGCTTAGAAAACAGGAGCTAACTAAAGTTAAATAAAAGTTCTTCACCCGTTTGAAAGTCGGATTTTCCACACCTCTGCGGAAGGGAACAGAGCGCATGCGCCCCCCATCTCTTCGAGTGCCCTCAGTTTTTGGGACTTCAGTTGCTTCCTCATCTTCCAAGGGGGCGAAGTGCCAAGTTTTCTTTCCCGCCAAACACACCGCTTCGTCGCACAAAGAACCATTTTCTCTTATCTCACGTGTTAGTCTTCCTAACTTGTTGCATACACTTGGCGCAATTTATTTTTTTTTCGCCAAAAAAATTACACGAAACAATTAAAGAAAAATTAATTATTAATACAAAAGTATATAAAAAAAAGTTGGATTTCTATCAGTGGATTTTTTTTTATTATTGTTCATTAAATACTGATAAAAAAAATTAGTTTTTGGATAAATAAATGTGAAAAAACATCAGTCATACTGATTATGTACTGTAACTTCAAAAAGTGAACACATTTCCTGCGAAGTGATGAATATTTTTATTGTGTGAATACCAAGTAATTGTGGATTATGGTTTTTTCAAATATTATGTGGATAAAGATTGTTGTTTGTGCTTGCAGTTTAACAGTTATACTTTGTCGGAATTTTAACGGTAAGATTCTTTATATGCTTTGTAATGCGTAGATAGAAATTGGACTATTCTAGTTAAAACAGATATAGAGAGTAAATAGTTATGCTCTTTAATTGAGGAAATATATTGGGATTGCGAACTTTAAACGGATTTCTGAAGCTGTTTTAGTTAAAAATGTACAAAGATAATATCAATCAAATAATATAATATTTTGCGTTTTTTTTACAAAATATTGCGAAAGAATTCTTAGATTTATGCTCTGGAAAACGAGAGTATATGTATCATGCACACACTGTCCATCATTAGTCAACACATTTTATATTTTCACATTTCGTTCCTGTATTTAAATAAATGTATCTAGTTCTAAACATTAATATTTGTCATGTTTCTGACAACTTGTTAAAGAAAAAATTACCTATAAAGTAGTTTTTCCTTTTAACATGATAATAATTGATTGCAGTAACACATTATTGTTCCATGTTCCCTGCCATATCCAAGAAAAAGATATATAGGCAAGAAAAAGAGTGAAAAATAACTACAATATTTATATAAGTGAAAATCAGTTATAATATTAAAGTTGAAAATCGGACACAACACACAATACCGAAAATCTACGGGAAATTTATGCAATAATTGGGCATTTTTCATATGGTACTCCGTATCGTGTAGTGAGCTAAAACAAAATGTTAACTCTCTGAATAACTTTTGATCAAATGATCGGAATTTTAACACAAGAACTCAATCTTATTAGTCTGAAGGTCTTACCTTAAAATGATAATTAATTAGAACCATCTGTATATTAAGTTCTAAATAGTGAAAGTACAAAAATGTACTTTCTTTGAGTACTTTCTTGAGTTGGAGGTAGCCGCTGTCTAGAAAACATTGCCAAAATATTGCTGACAATTTCACTTTATTGTATTTCGCTGTATTTCTAGAAATTTAGTGAGTGAAATAATTTTTGTACAGGATTATAAAATTTGCTTATCCGAAGATAATTCCATTCTGAAAGAGCAATTTTACTAGCTATTTATTTTTCTATAACATTTTTTAATAATAGTTGGAAAAATTGAATTGCAAGATTAGTTTTTTAAGTATGTAATTTTAAATGACTGGATAAACAATTTGAACGAAATCGGTTCAATAGTTTCTGAGTCAACAAAATTTACGAAGTCGTGTACACAAATTTAAATTTCTCGAGAACTATTCTACTGATTTCGTTCAAGTTTTGTAATTTGTCATTTAAATTTACTTGAGTTAAAATATTGTAAATAGTTAGATTTATTAAACAAAAAAATGTAAAAAATAAAAAAAATACTTGAAATTTATTTTTTACGTGGTATTATCTCGGGATGAATGAATTTTAAACTTGTTTTCGAAAAGTTTTTGATTCGCTCGATAAGTTATCGAGATAGCGAAGTTCAGAAAATCTGGAATTAACACTCAGGTGTCCAAACTTTCCATCGCTCACCTGCCTAAACTATTGGGATAACAATTTCGAGATTGCTGCTGCCATTTAAATATTGGAGGTCAAAAAGCTGAATATGCCAAAAAAGGTATGATTATTCAGAGAAAGTAGGTTTTCGTCTCTAATTACGTAAATTAAAATATTGTAAGCATCTGTATATTTAAGATTAGGCCCTCTGACCATTAAGTTTGAGTAAGTAAATCCCCCATCAGATCAAAAGTTTTTTGTACATTTCTTTTTTTTTGCCCTCTGTACACAATGCCAAATCATATACAAGTAAAGTATGTATGATTATTTAATACATTTCATTTGTATTATTCTGAAATATTATTAATACTATTAATTAGTATTTTCATAAGGCAGCAAGCATATTTGCATTTTATTTATTCTCGTTTTTAATAAAAATGCATATACTTATGTAATCGTCTTATATTTTACTGGGGAACAATTTCTTCCCCTTCATTTATACAAATTCTTGATCTTGTCCAACTCGAATGTGGGTATTTTAAATCTAAAAATTAGTTTTGTTCAAAAAGCTGCAATTTTTTAACAGATATTTTTAGTCTATTTTCCTTTTTTTTTTTGAAATGTACAAGTTTAACAGCGTTATATATAACAAGTTGGTAACGTAAATGTTGAAGCGAACTCTTAAGAGAGTTAGAGCAGAACATCCAGAATGAAATTCTATAGGAAATGTCATCGAACGCTGCAAGGGGAGCTTCCCTATTATATGCCCTGTTCAGAAGAAAACGAAGAAGCAGTTCATAGGGAAGCACCCGCAGCGGCTTATGACAAAATTTCCAGGTATGGGTTCCCAGATAATTTTAATTCTAATAATTTGTCTTAACTTCACTATAAATTTTCGCACCATTTAAGCTCAAGTTTTTACTTGCACATTTCGACCAAAAAATATACTAAAAGAATGTTAAAAATAGCTTGGGTATTCAGATTTTATAAAAAACAAAATTACAGTCTTTAATATAATCATCATGACAAACTTAAATGATAATTCTGTTAAAAATTTACAAGTTTGTGCCTCTCGTTTCATACTGGTATTTTATATCGTCACAAAAATCATAAAGAATGATTTAAAAATGAAATTTTCTAACGAAAAGACATCGAAAAATAAATAGTTGAAAAATGGAAGATCTTGTATACAGTTTAATGCTCTGAGGTAATTAATTCAAGGGGCTTCCAATTCAACTCTCTAACAGAAAATATCAATCATACTATTAAAATATCCAATCAATCAGGCTTAGGTAAAATTTGCATGTTTGTTTTTCATAAAGAATTTGAATAACTGCTTAAAGAAAATGCATTTTTTCTTTCGCAGTGACGGAGTAGTTCTTTTCAAACGAAGTGAGAAGCAAAAATAAATAAATAAAAATAATGCACTTTTCTCTCGGTGTTATTTTATACTTTTTATGTTACATTTGTTATTGTGTACATTACTTACATTTTCTAGACAGCGTATACACTTACAAAAATTTGTAAGTGCATATGTTACAAGTAGTTAAAATAACAATCTTTAGAAATTTATGCAATTGATAATAACCATATGTAAATTAAAAATATTTGTAAGTAGATTAAACGTATCAAATAATCTATTTAACAGGCTTACAAAACTTATTTAAATACCTCTGAACTGGTACTTGCTAATGCAGATTGCATTTTTGGGTAAAATTACTTTTTAAGAACAAAAAGTACATAAAGAAATATCATTTACTTATTTCTCATTAGTTACAAAAATAACTGTTTGCCTAAAATATGAAGAAAAAAATTTAGATTTTCAAATAGTGACTACAAATTTATTTAGATACTAGATTCAACTAGATTCAGAAAAGAATGAGACTAACAATTAAATCGATTAAACATAAAATAATTCAACAATTAATTTAATATTTTTTCATAAAAATATTTTTTTCGTCAGCAAAATGACTAAAATTTCCACACAATACATTCAGAATTTTATTGATATATCTTTAAAACTCAATCGTGATTGATTAGAAAGACTCTGAAAATCACATTCGTCATTTTAAATTTCATGATGTCTTAAAATTACTTTAACACAATGTCAAACTATATATCTATTTCATTAAAAATATCTATAAGCTATTATTAACTTATATCCATATAGCTAAATATCTATTTAATCAAGTTAAGTATCTATAATTTAATAATTTTTAATTGATCATATCTAGATCAAATAGCTTTTTCTACATACGAATGGTGCATTTGTATTTGTGCTATAACTTTGAAAATGTCATTGAAAATATTTTATTTTTTTTATTTTTTTTAAGTTTTAATGTAAATAAGAATATTTTAAAAATTAATTTTGCAATTTACCACTCGACAACTTACATTTTATGTCCAAAAACAGTTTCTTCGTCAGTCATTTTAAGTTTTAATGTTAATAAGAATATTTTAGAAATTAATTTTGCTATTTACCACTCGACAACTTAAATTTTATGTCCATAAACAGTTTCTTTGTCAGTCATTTTAAGTTTTAATGTTAATAAGAATATTTTAGAAATTAATTTTGCAATTTACCACTCGACAACTTACATTTTATGTCCATAAACAGTTTCTTTGTAAGTCATTTTAAGTTTTAATGTAAATAAGAATATTTTAGAAATTAATTTTGCAATTTACCACAAGGCAACTTACATGTTATGTCCATAAACAGTTTCTTTGTCAGTGATTTCTTATAATCGAAACGATGCCATATACGTATCATTCAAGTTGCAATTTTCTCGCCTAAAAATATTCGAAAAATAGGATGAGTAATAAAAAAAAAAACTCAAAACTTCACAACAATACTACCCGTACACCGTACGCGATGATTTGATTTCAATTTGTAGTAGGAAGTGAGGATTTCACGCGGTGATGTACCCGATTCAGGTGGTGCCAATAAATGTGGTTGGCGAAAGTTGTCTTAAGATCAGTTGCTGATGGATAAATAACGTGATAGGTATTGGCGTTAAAGTCTGCCATTTCATATATAGCGAGGTAGGCTTCTAACTCCGTTTACCCAATACCTTCCTTTTTTTCCTCTATTTGTAGGATCCAACAATATTGACGTTCCAATTAAGCTTTTAATATATAGTACTTAGTACTCAATTCTGAGATTTTCCAGCGACCACAAAGGCATTTATTTTTCTAAATAGAAAAATAAATATTCATTCATTGTTTTGTTAACTATTCTGTAAAAAGCCATGCATTCAAGAAGCACCACATTTTCACCTCAATATTTCATGCATAATAAGAATAATCATCATAAGCTTCCGTTCATGTATTTCTCCTTAAAACGAAATGACCTCCCTGTCGAAAATTTGAGACCACTTTATCAGTATTCCTTTGTCAAAACAAGTGAGTGTTTATAAGACTATTTAGGTAATTTCGAAACCAACTTTCTGAAACAGGAATAGCCAACTACCTTTTTAATCCTCGATTCCTAAAATAGGACAATTTTTCATTTCCACCTAAAACTGGAGACCCTAAAAAGGTACTTACGTAGCGTTCACGTAACTACGTGTAATGCAACCAGGTGATTCCCATTGCAGATATATAATTTAAACCTAGTGTAGTTAAGCCCAGAGTTAGTTAAACTCAGTTGCAGCTGAGTTGTTTTTCTTCAAATCACATCTGAACCATAGAATATGAACTTAATAATTTATCTAGTGGTGCCATCTTGCGTGAAAGATGGAGAGGACTGAAATTTGTCTTCCTGTGATGAATTAAATTGCGAAATTATCATATATGCCAGCTCGAGAATGTTGCGTGTTCATGTATGCAAGTTTTCCAATTGAGAATAAAATTAATCGAAAATTACTCAATGGTTTAGAGAGATTGATAAAAATTTTTTTTTGCCTTTCTCGAGAGTAGAACTTCGAACAAAATGAAATCCCGAAAACTCTGAGCTAAAGTGAAAACTTGGTTTCAAGAGAATATAAGGCTCCAAAATACGTTAGCCATAGAAAATGGTTAAAAAGTATAAAGAAAGTGGTTAAAGGTATAAATAAAGTGGTCAAAGGTATAAAGGACGTGGTTAAAGGTATAAAGAACGAGATTAAAAGCATAAAGAAAGTGGTTAAAGGTATAAAGAAAGTGATTAAAGGTAGAGAGAAAGTGGTTAAACGTATAAAGAACGCGGTTAAAGGTACAAAGAAAGTGGTTAAAGGTATAAAGAAAGTGGTTAAAAGAATAAAGAAAGCAGTTGAAAGTATTTATTTTAGGTGAACTATTGCTGAGTATTCAAAATAATTTTCTTTACTAAGCGTTTTTCGTATCTTGATAGAAAATAGCACTATTTAAAAATGTATGCATTTTTTATAAAATTATGATACACAGAAAGGAGTGGCAAACGAGTATAAGAAACTATAATTCGTAAAATAGATCTGTGGAACAGGTAAACGTACACATATTTAGGTAAAAACATAATTCATAAGCATAATCGATTAAATGTATTAGAGAAAAAACAACATCCGAAATTAGAATTTGTCACTTTGTTATACCAATTTAAGATTGTCAGTTAAAAAATGTGAAAAATGTTAATAAATAAAATTTCAAGAAAAATAACATAAGGTCTTTCTTAAATGACGACACTTTTTTTTAGCATTTATTTAATGTTTATAACACACATTATTCACATTCTTTAAGAGGTTTCAATGAAAACTGCTAAAACCTCTTACCATTCTTTCCTTAAAAAAGGAAAAGAAAGAAAAAAGCATGTGGAACGAAACTTCAAGTTTACGCATTTTAAAAAAAAAGAATGAGAAGAAAAAAAATTCAAGATCCTCAGGTTAGGAAATTTTAATTATGGGCGCGTATAAAACTTTTGACAGCGAAAAATTGTAAGAGTTTCTCTCGCCAAGTCAACCTTTCCTTTTCTATGGTATATATATTAGTGTATCAAATGGTGTAAGCGAGAGCATAAATATAAAGTGTTTTTGGTGGGTGAGGGAGGGGAGGCTTTTGATGGAGGAAGTTACTGAAAAGAAACAATTTCTGCGCTGTTGACAGGCCACTTCAAAAAGCCCAAGTACGCCTTTTTGAGGCGCTAGCGAAAACTTTTAAGAGCACACTTTTCTTACTCGACGGAGTAATAACCGCAACCGTGACTGAGGAGGAAAGTAATCTTTGCTACGTAAGAAGCAGTTAATACCTCAGAAAATCTAAAGCTGTTCAACTATTTTTTTTTCCTTCTTTCTTCTCAATTCTTGTGGGGTTACAATATTAGAACCGACAAAATATTTTTTTGCGTTTATTTATTTTTATTTTTCGTGTTAGGAAAAAAAAAATTTTTTTTTGGTTCTTAGCGGAAGAAAAGACAAATACGTAAGAAGGAGCCACGATGGCTTAGGGGATAGAGTGTTCGGCGTTCCAATGTGGCGAACCGGGTTCGAATCCCAGTCGATACGACTCGCACCGATCACAGTGCTGACGTGAAATATCCTCAGTGGTAGACGGATCATGGGTTTGAGTTCTCTTGCCGTCAGGCTAACCGTGGGAGGTTCTCGTGGTCTTCCTCTCCATGCAACTCAAATACGAGTTAGCTCCATCAAAAAGTCCTCCACGAAAGCTGATTAATGATGGTCCAACATAAGAATAGAAACTTGGTTTGTGCAGGTGGAATCATCACGAATTTTCGTCATACAATCTCAGAAATCAAATGTTTGAACGATCATGGACCACCGTGATCTTAGTGTAGGAATTCGGACTGATTTATGAAGGTCAAACATGAAAAATCCCAAATTGTTTTGATGGTGTATTGCTGAGAATCAACAAGAACTCCCATTAAGTCATCATTGAAATATGGAACCATCAGGAACCTTCATGGATCATCATGATTTCTTGGTTCTACTTCTCTTGATGGTGAGGGGGAATAAAGTAGTAGTACCTTTCGTAGATGAAGGTTGACATTGTCGATAACTACTAGCCCCACATTGGTGACCTTCGGACGTGATGTGAACACGCCTATCTTGGCAAAAACGCCCACTTTGATATGAATACGCTTATCTTGACTGCAAAGCCCACTTCAATCAGAACACGCCTACTTCGATGGATAGTCCGCATTGAACAGTTGACGCTACTTGTGACTGCGACATTACCCACCTCCTCGCGCTGTTGCTACTCAGTCTCGATCACACACAATGTCGGTCAGCATACACTCGACTGCTAATGGCAACACAAGAGTAACCACGACTGGGAACTCAATACAGCTCTCACGATCAGCAAAAGTACGGTGACCTTAATACAGCTCTCCCGGCTTTTCACAAAGCAGCAATGAATCAACTAGTGGTATTCATTCATCGAATTCTATCACAGTTATAATTCTGGTGGGGGAGTACTGCAGTGTGTCTACCTGTACAGAAATACAATTCCAATTCACTAGTATATAAGACATGTTAACTCTATTCTATGGTGGGGTAACTTTTCATAGATGAAGGTTGACATGGTCGATAACTTCTCATCACACAAACTGTATGAATACATTTAAAAAATCAAGGTTAAAATTGAATAACTCATTGCTAGCCGAACATTCCGTAATCAAAGTAATGTCCCCCAGATAACATGAGAGTTACTAGATTTTGACAAGCATGCGACACTCAATGGAAATTGTGACATATTTTTGTGAAATCACCTGTGACTTCTGCGATGTAGATTTGTGTATTTAAGGCTGTTACTATGTCTGCCTTTGGTGACGTCACCTAGGTGTCAACATGAGACCACATTGAGACATTTACATGTCACGATGTGCACATATTCATGTCTCAACATGGTCACGGTGTGAGGAAACTGAGACTTATTTACTTCTCAAGAGGGTCACCGATTGATGAAGATGTGATATATTCACGTCTCAACAGAGTCACCATGTGACAAAGATGTGAATTATACTCGCGTGTCATCAGAGCCACGATCTGACAAAATTTTGACATTTACGTCTCAATAGGGTCACTGTGCGACGAAGCTGAGGAATGAATAAGTCACATTCTTGTCACACGGTGACATTACTGTGGCAATTATAAGTCTCATTGTGGTCTCATGTTGACATCTGGGTGACGTATGAATGTGACGTCACAGTATGCGCACATTGTAACCTTTCAAGATCCACGCATTGACGTCACAGAAGTCACATTTAACTTCACAAATGAACATCTGTGACTATCGCATTTTTTTTTACAATCTTGTAATTCTGCGATCTGGGATTATCCTTTGCTGTAGAAGGAGTTGTTTATCTTTCTCCAGACCTTCGTTTTATAAGCTCGTGCAGAACTTGATGTAAAAAGTAACAACAATGAAATAGAAGTATCTGTATTCTTTAGTTAAAATACTTTTTTTTAAGTACAGTTGTTTATTTTTCAAATACAATTAATCATTTTTTCGTTACGATTAGCAGCTGATATGAGAAAAAGTTATTACGTAAAATTATAAAAATTATATCTCTTATGAACAAAATCATATTTATTCTAACTTTAAAGAAAAAGAAAACAATAATGAATAAAAAGAAGACAATAATGAATGAGGAGCGAACGCGGAGTGGAGCTTTCAAGCATATTCATAAATTTAACTTATTAAACTTAACTATATATAAGCTAATATTTTTATAATAAATTTTTGTAAGATAATATATAACTAATATTTTCATAAGCTAATATTACGCTAAATATTTTTTTATATTTATTTATTCACGTAAAAAGTAGGAAAAAAGCAATATTATTTAAAATTGCCATTAAGGAAATACTATAAAAAGAAAATACATTCATCGAAACTTTGAAAAATTTTCGTAATAAAGCAATTAATTTTCAATTTAATGTCATGTTATGAAACACAAATTTTATTTTATTTCTCAATTTTGACTCAACTTTATTTTCTCGATTATTTAAATCCTTTCGCTTTAAATATTGCCTACTGCACTTTTTTTTTAACAATTTGTATGTGAATAATAAGAAAATCTCTTTGTCGTCAAAGAAATTCTTTAAGTTTTTATTCTAAATTCGATGCATCAAATTACAAATTAATATCCAATAATTTTTCAAGTGAGATCACAATGAAAGAAAACACTTTAATGATAAGAACTTTAAAGATATTTTTATCGTTTTGGAGTTCGTTGAAGATAAAATAATTAAAATTACATGTTTTAAGTTTTTTAACTTTTCTTTATTGTTTCGTATTGTATTTAAAATAGTTTACGAAAGAATTCTTGCAAAGCAAATTGTTTTGATCGTGGGTAGTGCTAATCTTTAAAAATCTAGACAAAGAGTTAGTCAGCGTTTTAGTTTTTTAAGTTCTTATCTGATATGTTTCAAATTAAAAAGTACATAAATTTTTACAAGTGCAATTTTTAATTTAAACTCATAATCAATATTTTATGCATTTTTCTTGTAAATAAAAATACATTTATTTAAAACGAAATGGAGGAAAAGACATTGTTTTATCAGATAAAGATAAAAATCCCACTCACATAGAAAACTACCTTAACAATGCATATGAGCGTTGCATCAACAACAGTGCTCTAAGAAAGTATAAACTTGATTTTATGTTTGTCAAGGTTTTTTCCTTTTTTTATGAATTCAATTAAACTTTGCTGTATTATTTTAAGCACGAAAATCCTGTGCTGTTAATTATTTCGTGATTAATTTGATCTATGGAGCCACAATTGAAAGGAAAATGAAACAAATTGGCAAAAACGCAAATTGAACAATTCACTTGAAGGAAAAAATAAAAATAATTGATTTTATACTTCAAGTTATTATATTTTATAGCCGTCATTGAGCAACGGCACAAATTTGGGTTTACAACTACCAATAAACTTCGAAACCATGTAATTTTGAACCCAATCTAGGAGAAAAGGGAACTTCTATAGCAAGTATTGTGAGGATTTTGCCTTCGTGGGGAAGTTTTTGATAGAACTAACCAGCATTTGCGTTACATGAAGAAAACCACGAAAACCTCCCAAGATTAGCCTTGACGGCAAGAGGACTCTATGATCCGTCTGTCATTAAGGATATTTTACGTCAGCATTGTGGTCGGTGCTAGCAGGGTGGGGAATTCGTATTAACCTGCCATTGTTGGGATTTGAACCCGCTTCACCTCATTGGAAGGCGAATAATCAATAATCACCAGACCTACGAGGCTAGTGATTAATGTATTTTTTTCCGGATTAATATTTTTGGTTGCTTTTTAAGACATTATTCATGATTTTTGGTCATATTTTTCAATTTTTTATTTCTTTCCCTTTTTAAATATTTTTTGCCTTTTCCAATAATTTTTTTAAGAATTTTACATTTTAAGATAACTTTTGCTTGTAAATTAATTTTTTCTACAGAAATGTAACATTGAATCTTGTTATTTTATATGTCCCCAAATAACGAGAGTTGGTGTTTTTAAGGGTTTAAGAATTTGCTTTTGGACAATAGGCAATCCTTCAATTTTAAGATTACCAAAAATCGAGAATTCGAGAAATCCTCTTTTGCGGTACGTTTTTGGATCTTTGGGCATGCATTTAACCTCGATAATGTGAAAATTCTTACCACTCCCTGTCGCATCAGCTCATTTTGTAGTTTTAGAATCTTGTTTCATTCGTATGACTGCCGATTCCGAAGTTAACGACTTGAGATCTTCTCCATAAATGTATCCTACCATGATCTATATCGATCGTTTTCCAAAGTTTTATTCTAGTTTTGTTTTTCACCTACATTTACTTTCCTTTTTTTTTTCGTGAACACCTCCACGCTTTCTGTTTCAAATCTGTTTTGCTTTCCCTATTTACGCCTGGGGAACATTTCGCCACCTTAAATTTAGAAGCAACTGAAGCTTTTACATTATATCAAGTGCAACTAAATACCTTACCTAATATTATATACATTTATATCAATTGGTTAGTACAACGAATTTTAATTTTTGCATTACGTAAATAAAATTTAAAAAAAAAAGGAAAAATTTTGATCGGTTACACATTGATCAAATGCTTTTTCCATCTGCATTGACTCCGTTAAACGCCACAACATTTCAAATCATGGGTTGCAAAAACTGTCTCCATTGATGTTTGTCGTCGGATTGGTTTTCATATCCTGCCTATGTACGTGTTTCAAGACATCTCAAAACACTTTTCCTTCTTCAGCATACATATTTATATTGAAATCACCGTCAAGCCAATAATTACACGTTAATAATAAAAAGAATATAAAAAATACTTTAAATTATTATTATGTAAATAAATGCCTGCGAGTGAAAATAAAGAGATAAACACCAGCGGTCGCCATAGAAACGCATGCAAAGACGATGTATGCGTACTGTTTACTATTTCTCTTGAATACAGTTGAAAAGTGTGATGACGTCCAAATAAGTTACGCACACCATCAAACCCAAAACAAGATCCATTTTGCCAATGGGTATTAAACTTTTGAAAGTCTATATTCCCGTCACTATGGGGAATATGAGCATGATATTTGAAGAAGAGGAGATTTCTAGGTCTATCTCAGTTACTGCAGAAACGAGTTTATTATGATAAATAATAATAAAAAAGTAAATAAAACACATACTCGCCCTTGGTAAAGAACTCAAAAGAGTTTGGAAAATACAATTATAATTCAAAATTTGGTGACCAGCGGGATTGTCTGGTTTAAAGAAAGTCTTATCTAACATAATTCATGTTAATGCTGGCTAAATTAAACATAAGATGTAAAGACTGATTTACTTGGTTATGCTGACTTTTAGTTCAACAAAAGTGCCATTAAAAATTACTATTTTTCTTTAACTTTTTTTTTTAATTTTTTGGCTTTAAAATGTATCATTTGCAGTTTTTGGTCGGTGTATTCTTTTAACTTTAAGAAATTTATAATAGTTACATTTTATTTTGCTTTGAGGTGAAAAACCTTACCAATAAAATGCATTGGGTTGTAATGGACCATTTTAGTAGTTAACTCAGAGATAATTTATGTAGCAAAACATTGTAGATTTTGATTTAATCAAAGTTACTAATTCTTTTATTACGCACCAAACTGTCTAGTGAGCTGATTTGCATATTTTTTGTTAAAAATTTTAACATATGTTGTACTGAGCATTTTAATAACTCAAATTTAATTTTAATGACAAATTCAACAGGATGCCCATTTAAGACAAATGCAAAAAATTCCTCGAATCGCCTAAGATCTGAAAGTTCAAACATGTAAAAAGCAAAAATTAAATTCCCTCTCAATTGAGAAACATGAGTTCATTACACATCGTCTTGATTTTTGACTGTGTGATCAAAATACCTGAATTTCATATTATTAAAAAAGGCGGACCAGCTGGTTGCAGAAAGTGGGAAGTATGATATAAAAATATAATGTTTTAAGAATGTCTTTCACCCATCTGAAGAAGTTCATGGCTTCTTAGGTTTGACATCAATATAATTTAGCAAAGGCTATAAAATGTATCTGTAAAATGTTTCTTTGTCCTCTTAATTTTTTCATCTGTATCCAAATTAATATAGGGTACAAGGAGGAAACAATTGTGGTATAATTACCATTCTGTATTGTAATAACCTTTCTAGTAAAAAATTTAAAAAAAGAAATATGCTGCATTTAAAATCTTTATTTCGATATTTTTCCGTTCCTTTGGTAACGGTGTACAGGTAAGTCTAGTTTTCAAAATTACAGTACTAATTGCAGCACATTAAATAAAGTTACAAAACTGAAAAGTAAATTCAACCGAATAAATAGTTTTTATGCAGTGCCATAAGGTAAAATGATGAAATTACCACATTTTACCGCCTTTACGAAATTTTGTCACTTATTATAAAACCATATTTTATGGATAATTTTATCAAAATCATTACTAAAACGCTTCGCTATAATTTCTGAGTTTTTCGGGGTGTTCTTATGAAAGTCAGAAGAACAGTGAATTTTACCACATTCTAATAGTTTTGGCCATTTTTTTTCTCAATGTATACTTTGTGCTGTGCATTAATATAGCTGTCAAATACGGTCAAAATACGACAAAATACTTCAGGGTCAAAATACGAAATAATTCTACAATTAAATATAAATTTCATGTTTCGACACAGAGGATAGTTCTTGTTTCTGGCAACGGAACTATATTATGTCCATTTTGGACATATTATATATGTCCCTTTTGTATCTTTATTTTTGATTCTTCCCCGTTTTTTTGCTTTTTTTATTTATCATCCTTACATAGCATAATTCTCTGCCATTATCAAGTTTATTTTTTTAAATTTTGAATTCTATTCCAAACTAATAGCTGTGCTTTTTTCTGATAATCTTGTGATATTACAGTACTGTCATGCATTAGATGAAAAAACACATTTGTTATCCAAGTTATTAACCGTTTTCTAATCACTTAACAGTAAGTTAGTTATATTTGCTTAATAATTAGGTAAAATCATGAACATTGAACTTACGCAATTAAAATATTAAATTTAAAAATTTCGAACATTATTATGATTTTACTTTTCGTACTATTGCTAAATAATATCTTTGGTGAGTTTTCATAGAAACCAAAATTTAAAAAGAAAACCTATTGGCAAAATGGTAGTTGTCTAATTTTTTTTTACCCATTCCGTAAGTTTTGGCCCTGACATCGTTTTCTTGCTTTAACTCTAACCGTTGGGACAGTGTCAGTCAGTTTAGGACCCTCTTTATTTGTGATATTCACCTGAATTAGTATTGAAAATGATCCAGTTTGAACAGTAGGTCAGAATTTCTGATTCTAAATTTAAAAAAAATAAAAACAAAAATACCATTAAAATGATGAAATTCTCTTTCTCAACTTAAGAAGTACTTATGGGATCACTCTGGTCCCATATCTCAAAAATAAACTCGCCAACTTAATGCATAACAGAATTAAAAGTGAATAAGAATAATTCCAAAAAAACTATTAAACAGCAGCGGTCGCCATAGCAGCGCATACAATGACAACGCATGCGCACTGTTTACTATTACTCTTGAGTTCAAAAGTTTTATGACTTCCAAACAAAGTGCGCACACCATCAAACCCAAAATAACGCCTATTTTGACAATGGGTAATAATAATTTTTAAAAAAATAGTGTGGATGAATCTGAAATAGTTACCGAATATAAATTTTATTCAAATGTAATCAAAAATGATCCAGGTATTAATAAAATAAAGAAGAACTGGAATTTTTTTCAATTGAATAACATTTCATTTTTATCTAAGAATTTGATTATCATTAAGAAATAAAAAGTCGTGGGGAAGCAATTATAGTGTTTGGTGTGCAAAGCGAGCAGGGAGCAAATCACCACAGCCCTTAGCAACAATAATAATTCTTGTTCTCATTTTGTCACACAACCCTCATTTTAAAGTCAACACAACTTTGGTGAGTATTTTCTCATTGTCTACCTTGTGCTTTCAAAACGTAAGTTCTCAGCCGTAGCTCTGTCCCTTTTAATTGTAAGGTTTCTCTGAAATGCTCGCCAACCATCGCCAGAGATGTAACCACGATAATTCATCTTCCTATAAAGCATGTTATGTGAAAGTGCACGTTTCAGAAATTGTCCAACCCTGGCTCCAATTAATCACGCCGTTGCATTTGAGTGGATTCACTTGTTGATGGTTTGTGTTTAATTGGAATACCACAGTTTTTGCGTTAAAGCCAGGTCCCGCTGAGAAGCGTCATTAACGGAATAGTTTTGCTGGACTAATGATTCTGCCGTTGCAAATATAGGTGTCTTATTTGCTTGGATTACCAGTGAAAGCGTATTTTACGTTTAAAATTATTTGGTGGCATGAATACATTATATAATTAGAAAAATAGATTATTTATTTGCTACTTGTTTGGAATAATTGTTACTTTGATAGAGCAGTTTAAAATGAACATGTGGTTATTAGTATGATAAGAATAATTTGATGATATAATTAAACAGTAGTTTCTCAAATTTGGACATGCATAAGGCAACATTCACATTTTAAAAGAAATGCTACTTTTTTCTTCTAATGTAACAAAAAATGAGATTTATATTATAAAGGTAGATGTTACTTTATTGTAAAACACTAAAGAGATAAAATGTAGTGAGTTTTTAGTTATGCACTTTTTTGAAGAAAAAAATAGAAATGAGTGCTTTCAAATTGAAAGAAAAATGGATAAGCAAGTATTATACTAAGTACTATACTATAGTGTTATACTATACCTTATTTTTTGATTGTCACCAGCATAAAAAATATGTCAAAAAGTAATTATTTGACACATAGGGGAAACTTTTTAACATAATTTTTGGGAGTTGAGGTACGAGTACTTCATGCCATCTGTACTTTTTTGCCCGAATTTGTTTCAAAAATGAAAATAAATAGGTAATCCGTATGTATGATTGTATTACGTAACAGCATAAAAAGAACAGAATTTGTTTTTTCACGTTAGAACAACAATAACACAATTCCATTTCAAAACCAAGCTATAAATAACTCATAACATTTTGCTGCGGAAGGATTAAAGTGAAAATATTTGGATAAACTTTTCAAACTTGAACGTATGTTAAATGATATGCTTGCGAGTGACGTAGTTTGGGTATCTCAATCCTGATAGGCTGTTGAAAAGTTGTATTTGTTTAGGTACGGAACTGTTCTTTTCATTCTGTTTTGAGTAAACTAAACCCGTCAAATATCAATTCTCTTAAGTGATACATTCTATATTCTTACACAAAGATTCTTTCACAGGGATTTCAATTATTTCACTATCAATTTCTTATTTAACACAAAGAGGTAGAACATAAACAATTTAATTAAGCATCGAAGTTGCCAGTTACACAATACAAAAATAAATTACGGTTTCAACAAAATTCATTAACAAATAATAAATCTAAGTTAGGTAAAAAAATGTAGACGAAAAAGATTTATATTTCAGCAAATTTGATGTGCAATACGGAGCTGTATTTAATTAACACCACGTTAATTAACATTTTAACTTACGCGAGGAAATTTAGCTTAACTTAAACACGCCATTTTACTCAGGAACGATAAACTGCAGCTGACGTCATAGCTCTCAAGTATGGGTATCTGTGATCTTCTTNTGCAATAATGTTGTACAGTTGCTGTTTGTATAGACAAATAAAAATAAATAAGTGAAAAAAATTAATAAAATTATTTTATTGTCCTATTTTTTTCTATATACTTATCTACATCAATAGAAAACAGCTTTTTTGACAAAATGGCTATTAGGGCCCCAAAGTAGTTTCAGCCCAGGGCCCCACAAAATCACGATCTGCCCATGCCCAATAGTAATCTTTCCTTTTCATTTAAAAAACAACCAATCACAATCTGAGTAAACGAAATATGTGCAATTAAAGAAAGAATTGCTCGTGACAAACTTATTGTAGGGAGTTTATTACAAGAAAATTATTCACTGTAATATTTTGTTTCGCTTTTTTGCAGCTCAATCACATTCCAATACTCGCCAAAGTCCCTCATTTTTGCACGAACCACTGAGCCGGCATGAGTTTTTGAATAGCACCGGAGCAATCATTCCATGCACAGCTTTTGGTAGTCCGAGTCCTGTGGTCAGATGGCTGAACAATGATGGTACAGCAGCTGTCGATATTCCAGGCCTCCGACACGTCCGTCTTGATGGATCACTAGTCTTCCAACCATTTCGAGCCGACCAGTACAGACAGGACGTCCACGCCGCCACTTACAGGTGTACTGCCACAAACAGCTTTGGAACACTCGCCAGCAGGGATGTCCATATAGGAGCCGGTAAGTGACCGAACATTGCTTTTGGAAAATTTAAATTTTACAATTGAAACAGTGTTTTGTTATTAATTATATTATCTTCAATCAGAATATTTATTCATTCAAAAAAAAATGAACGATGTTTGATTAATGCTGGAGTGTTTTGATTAATGCTGGTCTACTGGAGCGTGACTTAAATAGTTAAAACTGACACAACAGATGTCGTATTTAATGGGTAATAAAAAATTAAATTAGCTCTTCATCTTAGACTAATTATTTTCTTTGTAAACAAACTATTTTACGTTAAATGCTCTCTTTCAACGGAAAATATTTATTTGTTATAAAATTCATTTTTTTTTTGCACTTAGCTGATTGCATTATTTTTTACTGTAAAATATTCATTGAAATGAACGTTCATATAAAATATGCTTTTGGATATTGAAAATCTTATTGTTACAAATAAGGCAGAAGAGAGCCGCGATGGCTCCGGTAATAAAGCGTTCTCCTTCCAATGAGGTGAACCGGGGTTCGATCCTGGCGATGGCTGGTCGATACGAATTCCGCATCCGGCTTTCACCGACCACAGTGCTGACGTGAAATATCCTCAGTGGTAGACGGATCATGAGCCAGAGTCCCATGGCCATCAGGGTAACCGTGGAAGGTTCTCGTGGTCTTCCTATCAATGTAACGCAAATTCGGGTTAGTTCCATCAAGAAAGTCCTCCAAGAAAGCGAATTCCTCCCAATACTTGATCCAGGAGTTCAAAATTACAAGGCTACGTAGTTGAACATTAGAAGCCGTAAACTTAAAAATGAGATAGGCTGTTCAACGACGGTTATAAAATAAAGTAAAAGTAAGACAGAGGGAGCCGTGGTGGCTCAGGGGTTAAAGCGTTCGCTGTCCGATGAGGTAAACCGTGTCTGAATCCTAGCGATGCCTTATCGAAACAAATTCAGCACCTGGCTCGTATGAACCACAGTGCTGACGTAAAATATCTTCGCGGTGGACGAATCATGGGTTAAAATCCCTTTGCCGTCAAGAAAACTATGAGTCTTTTCGTGTTTTTCCTCTCTATGTAACGCAAATGTGGGTAGGTTCCCTCAAAAAAATCCTCAACGAAAGCAAATTTCTCCCAATACTTGATTCAGGATCTCCTTTGCCTTCTGGATTGGGTTCAAAATTACAAGGCTACCGAGTTGAACCTAAATTGGGTTGGCTGTTCAACGGTGGTCATGAAAATATTTGAGATAGAAGGAACCGTCGTGACTGAAGAGTTAAGGAATTCGCCTCCCAATGAGGTGCCCCAGGTTCGAATCCCAGTGGAGGCTGGTTGATATGGATTCTACTCGCACTAACTCCAGTGTTGACGGAATATATCCTCTGTGGTAGGAATTCAAAGGCTAGAATCCTCTTGACACCGAGCTAACAGCGGAAGGTTTTATGGTTTTCTTTTAATTTTTAGCTTTTAATTTTTTTCTTACAGAAACTGCTCTGTTTTGTAAAATATCCATGTCAACTTAAAACAGAATTTAATGGGCCTCATGAAGAAATCAATCTGTTACTCATAACGGCCTAGTTAAATTTATACACATATGCTATTTATATCATTCTATTTGCTTGCTGAAAATATCTGATGCAGTTTTTTTTTAAAAAAATAAATTTAATCTTACTTCATTCTCTTCCAGTTTTCTTGATTTTGAATTTTTCCCTAGCCTAAGATTGTTTGAAGACATACAGTTTAAAAGTGATTTTGCTTAAAATGCAGGGATTTAACTTTCTTTACATGGAAAGTATTTGAAATAAAAGTATCAGTTGTTTTCTTGTTTCCGATTTCATTCTAAGCATTGTTTGATTTATTCTTATAACGCACAAGATTGAAGTGTAAAAGTAATTTCGCTTGGAAAGTACTTAAAATAGATAGTTTCTGTGCATTGAGAATAAACGACATATGCACTTTTGGCGTAACTACCACTACAAATATTAAATACCAAATCACTAGTATATAATACATGCTTACTTGATTCCATCAACAGGTACCTTTTGATAGATAAAAGTCGACGTAGTCAGTAATTAGATCCCCTCAGTAGCGATCCGTACGTGAAAAGAACTTGCCAATATTGCTCGATGGTCCACATTAAAATGATTTGCTTAAAAATATATTGCTCAAAGAAAAACAAATCCGATGAAGTAAATAAAATCTCCCGGTTAATAAACAAAAATGAAGAAAAAATATAATGAGCAAATTGATAGAAATAAAAAATAAATAAATACAAAAAACCCAGCATGATTGAACTAGTGGTACACATTCATCGAATTCTATCACAGATAAAAGTCTAGAAGGGGAGTAATGTGGCGTAACTACCACTACAATTATTAAACACCAAATCACTAGTATATAAGACATGCTTACTTGATTCCATCATGATCATCACTTCCAGCTGAAGACGCCTTAGGAGACGGACGTACCTTGCGAGTTCTCCGAGCCGGGGGTTCGGACGCCTTGCAGCGGGATGACCAACGATGAGTTCCGGCCAGCCAGTCGTCACCACCTCCCTGCCTTAGCGATGATCTCTTCCTCTCTTCGTGAGCGTTTGATGCAAGCCTGATGACTGCAGTTCTTCTGCGACGTCGATCACTGATCACTGTTTGAAAGACAGAACATCAAGATGAAATAGTTTTCAAATCCAGCCAACGTGAACACACCGTGTAAGCGGCAGTAGTAACTTGTTTAGCCTCGACGTACGTGAACGTGATGATTGCATTGACCTTTCGTTAGTAGCATTTAGGCCTGTCCGACATGTTAATGGCGGTCATTTGCGTTTGAAACCGACTGGTCGAAGCATGTTTCGCAAGTAGGAGTCTGGCTTTACTAACATCTATTTTCCCTCGGGTCCTCGCCAGTTTAGTTACTAGCGGAGATTGGAGATGTTAATTATGAATTCGAGATAAGTATTCTTAAAAACATCGAGATGTTTTCCTCAAGCAAAGCACAGTAGACTTCATTTTTGTTGATTACTTTCAACTCTTTTTCAAGTCACCACAGCTTTTCCGCACCATGGCAATGTGCCATTTTCTCCCCGCTTCAACTTTGGCATTATGCTTATCACCACAAGGTTTCACCTCAACGATCTTTACTTCATGATGAAGGGGTAAAGGGCCATCTTGGCCTCAGGGACCCCGACCAACCAACAAGATAAGATAAGATCCATCATGAGGTACCTTTTGATAGATGAAGGTTGACATAGTCGATAATTAAATCCCCTCACACTCAATTAAAAAAATCATTTTTTTAATGCTCAACACAAGTTCCAGTTGCGTAGACGTAGTAAAATATTTCTAGTTTCTTTATCAACTTCAGGTCATATGAAATCACATTTATTCGTCTCGTGATTTTGCCTTAAAGGCCGGTGATCATATATGAACGGAACATCATATATGAAACGAGTCTTTCTGACTTAAGTTGCACGATATATCAGTTAAGTGGTTGAAGTACAGAACTCTCGTATTTGTATGTATATATATATACTCTTGAGTACGTAGTGCAACACCTCCCAGAAAAGAGAAGGGCCTCAGCACGGATCAATTTAGTAGTCCTACATAACGAACATAAACTTCGCAGTGGATGAAAAATAAGAAAGATATCACTACGTTCAGACTACTAAGATATACAGTAATGAAAAATATGAAAGATGTCATTAGTTCGAACTACTAAAGGATCAAATTTCTTGTTACTCTTTCTGAGGCCTTCTCTCTTCTAGTAGGTATTGATTTGTAGGCCGTGGTAAGCACTTTTTTGCTCCAGTCCTGAAGGTTTAAAAGGGAACGTTAATATCGAACAATTATATTACTCACAAAAGTTAAAAGTAAAAGATCACCTATTTTAATACGTTTTATGTAAGTTTCAAATGCAATACTTTTTCGCTGAATTTTCATACACTTCATCAGCTCATGTTTATGAGTCTTCACAAGTTCCAGAGCGAATTCCGAAATGTCTCTCTAACTATACTAAATGGCAATTATAATTTACTTTCTTGCTTTCTCATTTACCTTAATTCCTATTCCCTTATGTAACAGCCTCAGAAGTTATCGCCAAATACTTCAGGCAGGTTCCACAATTGCTCATTATAAATCCGACAAGCACGGAATCGCCGATGCGAAGTTTTCGCCAGTCAACACTTAACTTCGCCAAACGTCCTTTCATAAATCCAAAGGTAACTTGTCGTCTAAATTGCAATTTCTCCGAAGTCATTTACTGTTTTAACTTCTTGAAACGCTTTAACATCCGAGAAGTTTTAAGCTCAGGTGATAAATTAAAATTCCTAGTTGTAATTGAGTCAGCAGGGAGAGACGTTGTGCTTAGGAAGCAAAAGAAAGTGTCGTTAAACCGGGGGGATTAATTATCAAAACCTGGGAAATTGGATCCTTTGGTTCAACAAATCGTAAAAGTATTTTGCAAACTGTCGCTTTTGCAAAATACTTATTCAATCTCTGGAGAGGGGAATATAATTTGAAGAAATTTGTATTTTCAGCAAATTAAAATAATATTCCAACCAAACCGGAAAAAAGAAAATACTTATGGACTTTTCATTTTAAAATCAATAAATCAGCCAGTCAGTTTACTAATTTTAGATTTTCCTTTTTGTATTTATTTTATACTGCGCTGCTAAAATGTTTTTGTTTAGCCATGTGACAAGGCACTGAAAAATGGCTAAAAAGCAGATTTCGTTTCCCAACTCTGGCAAAATAAGATATTTTGTTTAAAATATAATTTGAGAGCATTTGTTAACTATAAAACAAAAAGTTCACCAAAAAATATGTGTATCTTAATATTTTGCACCATATCAAAGTAATACTTCAAAATTGACAAGTCATAGATATTTGAAGCGGTTTGGATAGTTTTTCCAAGAAGATTGGAGAAAAATTTTGTTTAATTATATAATAAATTTACAAAATATTACATGTTGGTACTAAATTCTATAATGTTAATAATATAGAATTTAATCTGCGCTATTTTTAAATGGAACCCAGAAAAATTATATTTTATTACAATTATTAAACAGCATGACCTTATGTGTATGCATGATTATTAATTTTTATAAAAAAATTAGTACGAATATATTTACCATTAAATAAAAAACATAAAACTAAATTGTATACCTATTATATAATCTGATTTAATGTTTTATTAGTATTTTATAAGTATTTATCTGAGCATTATAAAAATAGTTGATAAATTTAAAACAAATTATTTCACAGCAAACGTAATTTCAACTTAAAATAAGAGAAAAAAAACTATTATTATTTTATGAAACAAATTTATTATTAAATGCTTATTTCGAAAAATAAGCATTACTTAAATAATTAATCTTTGTTTCTGAATCTATTTCAAAAGTTCGATTTGCGAAATTCTTTTTTTTTGTCCATTACAAATTTCACAATTAGCACAGTATCATTATTCAGAATAACGAAACTAGTAACAAAACTGTAGTTATTTCGGCAAGGACATACAATGTTTTTTAACAAACCAGCTGATGCATAAGCAATAGTTTTTCAACATACGCTTATATTTTACTCATCCATCCCTGTTTAGCTGCATAAAGGAGACTAATATGCTTTTTATACGATAAATGTATGCTATATAGTCTATTTTCTTAATTCGGCATACTAAAGCATATTTGGGTATCGCTCAGCTGATGTAAAATAATTAGAAAAAAACTCAAAATAATTCAACAGTTAAAAACTATACTTCCATACTACAATAAAAAATAAAAAAAATGAAAATTATGAAAAAATATGACAACCGAAGCTGACGTCTTCAGGGGGTACCAGCTCCGGAAGTCGTAAATGAAAAACCTTTTCTATCGAGAGAGCGCGACAAATGTCAAAATTGCTCTCTCTGTACCCAATAGGTTTTGGCAAAGTCCAGGAAGAGAAACAAAATACAATACAAAATGTAAAATACATTAAGCAAATACCAAAGTTTAAAATCAAGACTAATACATAAGAATGAAACACTCAAAAACGTACTTGAAAACAAACTCTATAACCAAACTACACACCTGACTACCAAACAACAATCTGCATATCAAATAAATGGGGACGTAGTTTTTTCGTTTAGTTGTTGTTTGGTAGTCCAGCGTGTAGTTTGATTATAGAATTTGTTTTCAAGTACGTTTTTAAGCGTTTTATTCTTATGTATTAGTCTTGATTGTATACTTTTGTATTTGCGTGATGTATTTCCTATTTTGCATTGTATTTTTTCGCTTCCTGAACTTTGGCAAAACCTTTGGTGTACAGAGAGAGCAATTTAGACATTTGTCGTGCTCTCTCGATAAAAAAGGTTTTGCATTTACGACTTCCGGAGCTGGTACCCCCTGAAGACGTCAGCTTCGGTTGTCATATTTTTCCATAATTTTCATTTTTCCATTTTTCATTGTTTATGCTGATGTAAAATAAATTATACTCTGAGCAATGGAAAGAAATTTTCTCATTGTACATTGGTTTCAGCTGATTTTTCTTATTGACATTATCATTTTCTTCTACACAGCAGGCAAGAAAAAAAAGAAAATTGAGTAATTTTTTCAGTAAATTGTGAGTTGCTGGAATCGGAATATAACTTAAGAATGGGGATTGCGAAATATTAATTAAAGGTACTTCGAGTATAGATCATTTAGCATCGTTATCATTATCCTGTTAAATGTTTTATTCTCAAGCTTAAAAATGGCATTTCGTTTGTTTCTGTTGATTGACTTGAATTTAAATATACTGGCTTGGGATTGGCTAACACAGGCTGAGGGTAGTTATACTGCAGCTGTTGCTCAGATGCAAATCAGTCGCACATATTGGATTTTTTTTTGCCTAGTCTGAAATGAAATTTTGAATAACTTTAAGAAGACTTATGTTACTAAGAAAAAAACTTTTATGATATTCTGTTCCTATTCCACTAATTTTAATTCAAACATATTCTTCGTTTTTTTCATTCTTTTTTGTAGGAGCTTTAAGCAAACCATTACTGGCGTTAAACGACAAGCAATTTTCTTTATGTAACGCTATCGTGAAACATTTACAGACATACTCTTCTGGGTACTTTTCGGTTGGCCGGAAGATAGCGAAAAGTCACCAAAAAAATGTAGCTTAACCAACTTAATTTTTTTTTCTTTTTTGTATTTGATTCATTTCGTAAACACACAGAAATTAAATAAAAACAATTAAATAAAACAAAAAATAAATAAATAAAATAAGTTGAATTTCCTGCTCCTGGTTAACCGAAAAGTAATATTTTTTTTTAAAAAAAGAAAAAGTGTTTTGAAAAATACTCATCAATTACAATCAATACTCATTAAAAATACAATCAATACTCACCATAGTTCCCCGACAGATATAAAACATATAAATTTACATATATGTGTGCAAAGCTGTTTCCAGTAGTTCATTGGGTGACTGATATCTCAGATTCCATTTTAGGCATTATATATTTCTTAGCTTTTAAAATTTCTTTAATATCATAAATTTAATTATTATTAGCAGTTTTAATACTGCCATAATTAAAATTAATTTTTTTAAATTTTTATCAAATCTCTTTTAGAAAAGAGAATGTAAATACTATGCGTTACATTTATTAATGAGAAATTATCATTCCCTTATTGATAAATGTAACACACAGGCTTTTTAATTCGATACAAATGCATTCACTCGTTAATTCACTTTCGTAAGTAATCGAATATTAAAATTTATTTTTTATTTTATTTTAGTTGCTTTTTTTCAAAAATATTTCGGTTTCAAGGTTATAATAAAATAAACTATAACGAACTTTTTGGTGATTAATTAGTAGCCAGATTAATTAAACCTTAATATTAACAACACATGTTTGGAGTTATTTTGACTACATAATCTATCAATAACACTCCAAATTTTGGATCTCTGTCCATGCCATGCTCTTAAGTGTCCGTTAGCAACTATGCAGTCTCAGAATTGGAAATTTCAGATTCCTTGCGTAGGACTGGGTCTGGGGGTTGGATGTCCGATGGCCCCTCAGTCTGACCTTTGAATGTGTTACAAAAGAATGGATGTCTAAAAAGTAAACGGTGATCGTCTCTCTAAAAGGGATTCAACGTAATATTTTTTTGTTAACATAATATGCATTTCTTAGCAACGAAACGAACTTTTTATAAAAAAAATAGCAATTAACTGGGCTTACCAATTGAGCTATCATTATTTTAAAAAACTAATTATTTCATGAATAATTTTTGCATTATATTTACATATAATAGTTACAATGATTAGTTCAGATGAACTTTAAAAGAATGAGAAATTATCCATAACTATAATTCTGAAATTCGACCAGACAAAAATACCTTGTCCTTCATTCCCTGTTACTTTGTTTTGTTGTATTTCGGTAAACTTTGGCTCTCGACCCATCAAAAAATATAATCCGTATTTATTAACCATCTAACAAAGTTAGATATCAGGGACTCTACTACTAACCAAGGTGTATAAATCGGTGGGCATTTCAAAACAACATTTTAATGAAAATATATTTTTCGCCTCAGCTCATGATGCATAATACATTTTTAATCATATAATAATTAAACTTTACAAAACTACACTAAGAATTGAAAAGATTTACAATTTGTATCATGTCGGTTGAATTGTACAAAAAAACAAACACAAAACATGAAAAAAGAAACGTTTTAATTAATTTTTTCTTTTAAATATTTAAATATCTATCTGTCTTAATATATATATATATATAAACACAAATTAACATGAAAAACATGAATAAAATAAAAAACTAAATTGTAGAGAAACAAGAATGGTAAAAGCAAATAGTCGTTATCAAGACACATCTATTGCTATAAATGCGATATTTCTGAATAAAGAATAATTATCCTAAGATAAAAATTATTCTTTACATATATATATATATATATATATATAAATATATANAATTTATTATTAATTATAATATTAATTATGATAATAATTATAATAATTATAATAATAATATTATTAATTATAATAATAATATTATTTATTATTCTATTATAATAATAAATTAATTTATTATTAATATACTATTATTATTATATCCTGGTTGACTTTATGTCATCCAATTTAACCAACTGATACACGAACGTAAACAAGTGCAAACCGGTTTCAGTCGCGTTAAAACAATAAAGCTGTATAGTATCACAGAATAATTGAGATTTTGCATAGACTCTTATATTGCATCGAATAATTTGACCAGTGACTGTATACATATAGATATAGACATATAGATATGCAAAATTCATACATAAGCTATGTTCTAACATTCTCGGTTTATAACTAAGGATATTCTATACCCATGATTAAAATTTGATGAAAAATTGTATCAATTTACCTTTGTATCCGGTGATAAAAATATATCCCCGAACGGAATTGTCGAGCTCAGAATCAATAATTCTGAGAGTAGCTCTTCTCTCGAATCGATTTCCCTGAAACAGAATCCTAAACAAAAGCCAATCCTCTGAAACACGTCCATTCACGTCCATTCGCCCCTGTAGTTAATGTCTCGATTTCCCTTACCGTCCAATTGCAAACGGTAGGGTCAATTTATTAGAGCCTATGCAGCTATTTTAGGTCATTTAGTGATTGCTAAGTGATGAGTAAATCGCGATGGGGGATCCCGAAACCTGAAACTGAGGGTTTCGGTGTTATCGCCACAAAACCTTACATAATTAATTTCTCCCTCGGCACCAAGGTTATCATAAATTAATAATTTACAGTTTCGTGCAGCGGAAATCTTGAGGCAAAGGGAAACTGTGA
The DNA here is from genome assembly GCF_043381705.1 of Parasteatoda tepidariorum. Classification (NCBI taxonomy): domain Eukaryota; kingdom Metazoa; phylum Arthropoda; class Arachnida; order Araneae; family Theridiidae; genus Parasteatoda; species Parasteatoda tepidariorum. The sequence continues at coordinate 9,442,952 of NC_092204.1, forward strand.
TTAGATAAAGTTAATAATTTTTAAAGATATTCATTGCTTTCTTTAAGGGGGTCATGGTACCCTGGCAATAATTTTTTTTTATCTTTAATAACTGTATAATCATTCATTTTGTGGATGCTTTACATGCTCATTTAACTTATGATTAATAATTTATCATTAAAAAATAGTTAAACGGTTAATTTTTTTTAAATTTAAAGAAAAATAATTTAAATTAAAATTTTTTTTAATTAAAATTTGAAATTTAAATGTTTTTTTTTAAATTTAAAAAGAAATGAGGAAATTCTAAATTTCTAAATCCCTAAGTATTTTTTACATTAACATATTTTCAAAAATAATTTTTTTTTTCTCAGTGCTTACAATATTCATCTTAAAAATTTTGCGCATTCGTCTGTTGATACATCAATTAGAACATTTTTATAGATTATTTTGCAAAAGAAGTAGAAAAAAAAAGGTTAAAAATTCCTGTTAGGTTCTCTTAGTGATTACAATTTTTTTTTAAAATAAATGTATAATCATTCATTTTGTGGATGCTTTACATGCTCATTTAACTTATAATCAATAATTTATCTTCAAAAAATAGTTAAACTGTTAATTTTTTTAAAATTTAAATAAAATTTAATTAAAATTTTTTTAATACTTAAAAAAATTTTAATTAAAATTTAAAATTTAATTAATTTAAAATATTTTTCTTTTTAATTTTAAAAAAATAAAAAAATTCAAAATTTTTAAATCCCTAAAACTTTTTTACTTTAACATATTTTCAAAAAAAATTTTTTTTTCTTAGTAATTACAATATTCATCTTAACCATTTTGTGCATTTATTTGTTGATATATCAATCAGAACATTTCTTATAGATTATTTTGTAAAAAAGTAGAAAAAAAAGGTTAAAAATTCCTGTAAGGTATATATAACATGCTGTAAAAATTGTAATACCTCATAAAATGTTTATTCCATGCACAGTTTAAAGAAGTGTATTATACTTAAGATTACAAAAAAGTTTACTTCAATAATCTTAAATAGAAAATATCTTAATAGAAGAAATCATTATAATTAATCATTCATTAAATCTTCATCTTAAATAGAAAAAATTCCTTAGGAATTTAATTAAGATTAAAATACAAAATTATCATCTGTGAGAAAAAGCGCTTTAAAGTCTGTCTGCTGATCAAATTTCTGTTTTAGGGCAATCTACAATCATTCATAACTTTTTTAAAAATGTAGATAGAGAAATGATTTTTTTTCAGTGCATTTGAAGAAGTTTGAAGTTTTATTATAAGCAATAAAAAATATCGATATTTTTGCCATTTTTTGGATACTGAAAATCTGAAAATTAGTTCTTAGAAAAAAATATTACTACAATTTGTTTTAATTTCATATCGTTTTTATTTCATTTGGACGTTTGTTTTATTTATTTATTACAGCTATACAGTAGCAAAGGTCCTATATGTTTACTGTTTTTGCATTATAGTTTTTAAATAACCGAACATTTAAAGTCAGCTGCACAATACCCGAAATAAAAATTTATTTGTTTTAAAAAATTATGAAAGCCAACGATATTGACAAGTATCGAGCTGTCAAATAAAAGGTGTCCGATCTCATGCCTCATAAGACGTGAATGATATAAAAAAAACAGATTTGAAAAATATTACGTTAAGTTGCCAGCAAGCGAAAGTAGAAAATAAAATAAAAGTGATGAGTAGAACTAAAAAAAGGAGGAAAAAAAAGAAGAGAAAAAATGAGTACATAGTAGATACCTCGCTGGAGTATTCACGCCGTAACTTGCTAATGCAACCTTGGATATATATCGGTCAATCCACGTACTATTCATATTTCATATTAAAGGAGCGTGATTGATAGGAGTTCAATAAATCATCTATTGCAGCGCATTATCAGAATTTCAGGTATAAATTTCACTTTGTTAACGTCAAAATTCTTTCCAAAATTGATCTTTTCGCTCTGGAATCTTTTTTTCAAATCATATGAATGTCGATTACCTTGTTAATTCCATGCCATCCTTACCTCCATGGCACTTGGAAATGCATTCTGCTCTGATTTGTCTCTCTAGGCTTACGCGGTTTTTATATTTTATCTTATAACCGTCATTGAACAGCCGACCCAATTTTTTGGGCTTCGGACTACTCCATAGCCATGTAATTTTGAACCCGATTAACTAGGGAGCTTCTGAATCAAGTATTGGGAGAAATTTGACTTCGTGGAGGACTGTTTGATAGAACTAACTCGCGTTTGCAAGAGACTCTAACCTATGATCAGTCTACCATTAAGGATATTACACATCAGCACTGTGATCGGTTTGAGCTGGATGCTGTTTCGTATCGACCAGCCATTGCTGGGATTCGCACCCGGTTCACCTCATTGGAAGGCGAACGCTCTATACCCTGTGACATCATGGCTCTTCAGTATGATATAAGCTGATTAAGTTGAAACGAGTACTGTAGAATCAAGTAATGTAAATATTAATTTGCAATGTAGCATGGTTCAACAAGGCACTTCATTAGGAAGAAGCATATCTGAATGAGATTATGGTTCAAAGTAACGATAATTGTTTCTTATTATTTTTTTATTATATTGAAATAATTTATAATACGACCATCAATTTTATTTATGGTCATTTATAGTATTCTTTTATCCTTTTTTGTGTTTTAGTTTATTGTTGGCGACTTGGCGTTTTTTCTAGATCTGTTTCGTCTTCCTCATTTTCGCCTAGGGCATTTCGTCTTGCGAAGGGACGTTTTCTTTCCTTTTTTCGTAAGGATTCGAAACATGTTTTTTTTTTCTCCAGATTTATGAATTTCGAAACAAATAAAGTTTTTTACATGAATTATTTCTTTTTGTTCCAGTTTCTTTGGAGTAATCATTTCGACTGTTAAAAAATATAAAATACTGCTTATTTTCACCTCTGATTTAGCAAACATATTCATTGATCATCATTGCAAATATTCGATTAGATATTCAGTATCGAGACACTTGTTTATCTTACCACCCTCCTTTTGCTTAAATTCGAATTAGGCGTTGATTAATTCTTATTATTTTGCTTTCCATTTTACATTATTTCGAATTTAATTTTGTTTTCCACACACAATTGTCACTATTTTTAATTCTACATATATAACCACTCTAAAAGCTTTTATTTATTTTTTTCAAGAAAATAAAAACACATTTATGCAGCTCACAGTATCTTGAAACAGCGTCTTAGCAATTATTGCAAGATTAAGAACAGTTATTGTGAGACAGAGACACAATAAAACGACACTGAAATAATTTCGAGATAAATCTTGCTTAAAAATTAATTTTCACCACCTCGCATTTTGCAATTAATCTCTAGGTAGCAATCCTTAAGGAAATTCATTTTCTTAAATAAGCTTTCTTGCAATCTCTACTACTTTAGAATAAATACGTCCTCACAGCGACGAGAAGTCTTCCTTGGATATACTTGTATTTTACTAGATGATTCATTTCCTTCTCAGTTAAGTTATTTTAATTGTTAAATTTTTGAGGTTAGGAAAAGGACTGTTTAATTATTATTATACGTGAACCAAGTTCTCAAAATTCTTCAGCAAAATAACCTTTATATTATACTTTTTTTAATGAAATTAATAATTCTAATGACATTAATTTTTAATAAAATGTAAAAAAATGAGATTTTATTTTTCAGAATTATTTTTTCACTTTTGGTTTTTTCATTAATTTCAGCGCCCTTTTCACCAGCTTGTAAAATTAAGCAGAACTTTCGAAAGCTGTAAATTTACAAGTGAAAAATGTTTAGGTTACATCTGAGCTCAATCAAAAATTATTTAAAAAAACTAATTATTAAAATAAAAAATAAAATAAATAATAAAAAATTACAATTAAAATAAAAAATAATAAAATAATAAAAAATGTCAAAAAATGATTAAAATGTTAAAATCAATAATATTAAATTAAAGAAAAATGTTAAAAAACTTAATAAAATTGAAGCAGAAAATAAATTCAAAATTCATTTTTAAAGTCACTAAATTTACATTTAGTCAAATACCAAAAAATTATTGTCAAAACTTGTTTGTTAATAAATTTATTTCAAAAAACTTTATAAACACTTTACAAATTTAATATTTTCCCTGCATTTTTATTTATTTGAAGAAAAGTATACAAACACAAATCCAGCAACCCTATAAAAATAATCATAATAAAGGGAGAATCATCATTTCAAATTAAAACTTACAATTATATGACAATCACAGTACTTGATGAAGCAACATTCAAATTATACCCATTCTCGCTTAATAAAACTTTTATTTTCTATTGAAAAAAAACAAAAAAAACTCAACATTACCTACATTAAGGTTCCTAGTTTACAGCTTGTTTCATAAAATAAATCTCAAACAAATATACATTTCTTTAATAAATATATCATCATTTTTTTTGTGCAATATAGTCCCTCTTTTAAAAAATATCGCTATCTCTGTTTTGGGTGTTAAACTTATGTAAACAGCGGAAAATAAGAGACGGACCATCCTGAACAACTTTTAATCCGTTGATTAGATTTTCACGTTCTAGGATTCAATCTTAAAGGTTTGAGCGGATGATCGCAAACTTGCTATTCAATTAGTGAAGACCAGACGATATTTTAAGCGACGATATTATTCTCTCTTACCTAAATTACTAGAGCAACGCTCTTCCTATTGCAAAATTCCATTATTTAAAATGATATTTTTGGTAATGACGAAATACTGGCCATGATATTTCTGAGAAAAAACATAATCCAGGTGTTAATAAAACCAAAATATACGGTATTTAAACCATTCATTTTGTAATTTTTCTGTTCATATGTTTTTCCGTAAATTCTGGTTTTCAAAATTAATTGTTTTTACCACACATTTAGTAATTTAGTAAAACATAAAAACTAAGAAAAAAAAAGGGAAAGGAAAACTGAAAAGTAAATTTATCCGAATAAATGGTTTTTATGCAATGCCCTAAGATATGAGAAAATAACTGAATGTTACTACATTTACCATTTTTTTTTACTTATAATAAAAATTTATTCTATTATTTATTTTACCAACGAGCTTCGGTAACAATTACCGAACGTCATGGTCCTCCCAAACAGCAAGGGACGCTGTAAATTTTACCATATTCAGAAAGATTCGACCTAACTTTTTTTCTTTGTGTTGCTAAACCCAAATTTTGAGAATTCAAGAGCCAAAATTTGTAATAAATGTTTATTTAGAAGATTTGCGTATTTTTGTAGCTGATTTTGTAATTTCAAGTATAATCAACACTTATTAGCATATTTATATATTATATAATATTTATATATTACAATTAATTTTTCTAAATTATGTTTAAAAACATGTACTAACTTTAATTTTATTGGTGAATTATTATAGCAAACTTGTTCAGTGTATTTAGAACTCAAAGTTTTTTTTCTGCATATCAGCATTTTATAATAGGTTCACGAAATACTTAACTAACCAATAATATCGAATCATCGAACCATATCACAATACAAATCTGTAACCTCAATAGTATCTCCAATCTTTATATTACTTTCAAACTTTATAATATTTGCAATATTTAAAATATTTGCAATTTTAATCAGGTAATTATTTGAAACACTTTTCACTTTATGATATTGAAATCAAGCAAGAGTTTGCAGCAAATTAGAATAATAAAATGTTTCGACACGCTTTAAAATCGATAACAATGATGGCACTATTAAAACATTAATGTTCTAATTTATATAAGATCTTGCTAAAGAGTATGTTTTTAAAGATACANATATATATATATATATATATATATAAAGTATACACATATAAAGTATACATATATAAAGTTAAAGCCCTTACCAATTAAAATTAAGTCTAACCGCGTAAAAGCCTGATCACCAGAGCAATTGTAATTAGGGCAACTGCTTTTTATTTTGCACATTGTACAAATAAATTTGAACAGTGTGAAAATATCGTAACCATAATCAGTAGTCCTAAAAAAGTATTTCTACAAATCAAAATAAAACAAAAATCACAATATGAAATTAACAATGGTGTTACCGCCGACAATTACTTCCATTTATCCAAATCGTTTCCGTTTTTTTTAAAAAATCTTTTTTGATTTATTTTAAAAAAAAACATAAATACCCTATGTTTAAGGTAAACCGTTCATAAATCTCAAGTTTAACGCTTTCAATTAGCGCAGCAAAAATTAGAACGTTATTGCTTCGGGCGAATTAGAATAATATGCAAATGTTGGGCATTGCGCCTTTGCGTGAAATAAAAGATTCATCTATCCTCTGCACCTGTCATCATCAAAATCAGTAAGTGGGCTCCAATAAAAATATCTTCATTCGCCATCTGCACGGGCCCCGCGCATAATGATAGCCTCTTTTATTATGTCTTGACACGAAGTTCCAAGTAAATCTTATAATTAAAAATCAATGGGAAAGATTCTGACACCGGTGACGTGATTTATGGGCCGTGTATCTCAACTACGATCCGTCTTTATTCGAGGGAAGGAAGAAAAAAAAATGGAAGAAAATAAACGGTGCAATTTGAAAGTGGTGTCGATTTTTCAGAACTTCTGATTACTGCAGGGAAAAAAAAAGTACTTTGGTGTCGAGAATATTTTTGAGAATTGTTTGGAAGTTATTTATCAATTGAATTTCGTCCGGAAACTCAAAGGACGTTTTTAAAAATAGAAATCAATTTATCTCATTGAAAAGTTTTGGAGTACATTATTTAATTTGCGAACTTTAAACACATTTGGAATTAATATTTTTCTTAAATGATTAATTAATCTGATGGAAATTTTTAATTCTGCCTGTTCTTTAGAATTTTTTTTAGATTAAAAATATTTTTAAAAACATACTCTTTAACAAGATCTTATATGAATGGGGATATTAATGTTTTAATAGTGCCATCGTTGTTATAGATTTTAAAGATTGTCAAAATATATCATTGTTCAAATTTGCTGCAAACTCTTTGCTTGATTTCAATATCATAGAGTGAAAAGTGTTTCAAATAATTACCTGATTAAAATTGCTAATATTATAAATATTGCAGAAATTATAAAGTTTTCAAGTAATATGAAGATTGCAGATACTATTGAAGTTACAGATTTAGTGTCGAGAATATTTTTGAGAATTGTTTGGAAGTTATTTATCAATTGAATTGCGTCCGGAAACTCAAAGGACATTTTTAAAAATATAAATCAATTTATCTCATAGAAAAGTTTTGGAGTACTTTATTTAATTTGCGAACTTTAAACACATTCGGAATTAATATTTTTCTTAAATGATTAATTAATGTTGGGGAAATTCTTATTTCTGCTTGTTCCTTTGAATTTTTTTTCTTCTTTTTAATATTAAAAATATTTTTAAAAACATGATCTTGAACAAGATCTTATATGAATGGGAATATTAATGTTTTAAGAGTGCCGTCGCTGTTATCGATTTTAAAGTTTGTCGAAATATTTTATTTGCTGCAAACTCTTGTTTGATTTCAATATCATAAAGTGTAAAGTATTCTAAATTAATAGCTGATTAAAATTACAAATATTGTAAACATTGCAAGTATTATAAAGTTTGCAAGTAATATAAAGATTGCAGATACTTTAAAAAGATCTTATATGAATGGAAATATTAATGTTTTAATAGTGCCATCATCGTTATCGATTTTAAAGTTTGACGAAATATTTTATTATTCAAGTTTGCTGCTAACTCTTACTTGATTTCAATATCATAAAGCGAAAAGTGTTTCAAATTAATACCTGATTCAAATGCAAATATTATAAATATTGAAGATATTATAAAGCTTTCAAGTAATATAAAGATTGCAGGTAATATAAAAATATGGTTTGATGCTTTGATATTATTGGTTAATTAAGTGTTTTGTGAACCTATTATAAAATGCTGATAAGCAGACAAAAAACTTTATTTGAGTACTAAATACACTGAACAAGTTTGCTATTATAATTCTCCAATAAAATTAAAGTCAGTACATGCTTTTTCAACATAACTTGGAAAAATTGAAGTGACACATTTTTACTGTAGAAACAGATATTTCTATAAGCAAGACCTAGCATTGCACTGCCTTTTTCTATGAAGTTATGTATTGAAGTAAACAAATTACACTTAGTGTATATTCTTGTTCGCTTCAAAAAAACTATATTTTGTTTTTCTTCATTTGTTTTTCTTATCTAGAATGAGCTTAAATATTAATCTATAAGTATTATATATTTTTACTTAATGTTTTTTAATGTTCGGCATTATCCCACATGCATTGTAAGAATGAGTACTAAAAATAGGTGAAATTTTCTTTGCGTGAAACTTCTAGTTCCTGGAAAATATTGAGAAGGAAGATTTCGCCCAAATGAGTAAATTATTACGTTCATTTCATTGAAGCTGTGAATTTCGTCATATATATTAGGCTTAATAAGGTTTAAATTTTAAGGTTTTAATTTAAAGTTTTATTTATTATTAAAATTTTTGATACTCAAATTAGCATTCCTACATTTCAAAATTTTGTACTATAGCTTTCGTGATATAGAATCTAATAAAATTACTTAAAATAGTCTAAAAATATAAATTTCTCTTACACAAATTTTTAAAATTTTTCCAAGAATAATTATTATTTTTTTAGAGAAATCATACATTTATCATTCATAAGCCACTTCTGTCATCCGGCCTCAAGATTTCTTTTTGTATAAATTCATCGATGAATAATTATTTAGAAAAACATAAATATAATTAATTGTTTATATTCAGATACAAATTAATTAAAGGTATATAATTTGGTTTTATTTACATGCTGAGAGAAAAAGGCATGTCAAAAATACCTGGATATAGGTAAAATTAAACTTGTTTCTGGCTCCATGGAAAGACCGGAAATCACGATAATTCTCGTTTAAGCTCATTGGCAATAGTTTTTGCTATACTAAATCATACAATATTTTTTACCATATTGTTTGGTCGCAAATAGAATAAAATTTAGTAGATTTATCATGATACCTTAGAGCATGGCCCAAAAACCATTTATTCAGTTAAAATTACATTTCAGTATTGTGATTTTACTAAGTGTGTAGTAAAAACTATTATTTATTATTATATATTATTATTATNATATAGATTTCGAGGATTAATATTTAAACCAGAGCGGCTTAGAAAAAAAGTATGAAACATTCCATTTCATATGCTTGCAAAAAAAAAGTAAGAGAAGATTTATCGTCAAGGTTTAAACCATATATTTTGAATAAATAATATAATACTGTAATAATAGTGACAAGAAAATTTTCTTTAATGCTTATTGCTTTGAAACTTAAGTTTAAAGTTTTTAGAAATTAAACCCAAACCATTCTTTTCTCTAGTCTCGAATATGTTTACCCGAATTTGCATATTTCTAAGACTTCGTTGACGTCTTCTTTAAAATTATTCCATCACTTAATCGACTTGATGTCACAGCTGGCAATTCCATGTTTTATTTTTCCCCACGTCATTTCGAATTTCTATGCTTCGAATTTTGTTCTGTGCTTCGAGTTTTTAGAACATTCAATTTATTTTCCCACTCAGTTCGATCTATGAAAGACATCACCTCAAAATAAGGAAGATGCAGTGATGGATTGATTTATTATTTTTTATTTTTTAATCCTTTATTGTTTCTTTTTTTTAATTTATCCAGGCTTAGTCTTGAACTTTCAAAGCAGACTATGAAGGGGGAAAAAAATTGGAATAAAGCAGAGCTTATGTTTTAAATCGAAAGTATTACTCAATCAAACACCTTCTAATTTTATTTTACAGATAGTAAAAAAGTTTAAGTTGTAAATTTTAAAAAATAAATTTGAATGAAAAAAAAAATCGTTGAAATCCAATTCTAAGAGTAACTCTATGTATTAAATTTTATTCGAATCAACATTAATCTGTCAAAGTATACTCTGTCAAATACAAGTAAATGCTAAATCAGAAAGCGTAATGAGACAGGTGCCATTATTATGTCCGAAAAATTAATTGTTGATTATGTTGGATAATGAATAACACTGAGGAACGCATGGGATTTTTTAACAGATCTTTGATGCTTACGTATCGCTGACTTAAAATCTGCAATCGGTTTCACCGACCAAGCTACAGTTTTAAATAAAAGACATTTTTAGAATATTTTTTTAAAAAGTGTACCAGTTTAAAACAGCTGTATATAACAGGGAGTCATATAAATGTTGCGACTCAAATTGACTGTTGTCAATGTAGATTTGAGACTCAAAGGGAGTCAGTATGACATATACCAATAGTGCTAAAACTGACATTATTCGATCTACCTTTTCTCAGCATCTAAACAAGATATTGCTTCAGTTTTTTTTTCACAGTATATTTACATATACATGCATACACTGTGATAACTATTTATACATATCTTTACCAGATTTTTTTTTAAAAATTATATACTGAGAACTTTTAATTTTCTTTATAAAGATTCCTCATTTTTGAGCAAAAATCTTTCATAACTCAAAAAGTATTCCTGTCAACTCTAAATATTATTAGAACATACAACTGATATAATCTCAAATGTCTCCAAAATTTTCAACGCCATATCATACCAAAAAAATACCCCACAAAAATTCACAAATTTCAAAGCGAAAAGGTACATCGAAATCGGTCAGTTTGAGCATTATTAACTTATGCCCTACCGACTCCCCTTAAAACACGACCTCAGGATTAAAATTGCATTGGAACCTCTGCCCGAAAAAGTCATCATGCTCCACTAGGACTATTTCCCTATTATGAACATCTAAACAAGTCATATAATGGAGGAGCTTCTCTAGCCGCGTACGATGACATTTGTTCCTATGAAAAGATCAAAACGTCACTCTCCGGACATGTGTTCCGATGAAATTTTAATCCGATTGATGTGCCCTAACTCCCCTAGAAGTTAGTCGCAACAAGTACTCGATCCCCTTTATTATATAGCAATTTTAAACAGTCTTAACAAATTTCTACAAAAAATTTACTGAAACTGCCATTTAAAAAAAATCTGCAGCTTTAGAAGCAAAACTAATTTATTTGAAATCTCCATACCCGAATTAGGCAAGATCAAGTATTTATCCAAGTCAAAACTCTAGATGGTCTTATCAAAACATTTTGATGGTTTATCATGTTTACCGTGCGATTCATGATGGCCAAACGTCATCTAATGGTCACCATCTTCCAACATTTCCCTTTATGTGTTCATGCTTTTTGATAGGCCAACAACCTACCATCATTCCATGATGGAAAATGCTACTTTAATACTAGTATGGTTAACCATCAAGAGAAGTTTGATTGTCATGGACCAACAATCCATGATGATCCATGACGGTTCCAACTATACATTTCCATGATGGTTTAATGGGAATTCTTGTTGGTTTTCGGGAATATACCATCAAGACAATTGGGTATTTTTATGTTGAACCATCATAAATCAGTCCAAATTCCTACATTGGGATGATGGTGGTTCATGATTGTTCCAGCAGTTGATTTCTAAGAAACTGTGATGGAAATTTCAGATGATTCAAGATGAACAAATCATCAAAACAAGTTTCCATTCTTATGTTGGACCATCATAAATCAGTCCGAATTCCTACATTGGCATGATGGCTACTTATGTTGGTTACCATCAAAAATTTAATATTTCATGATGAAATTGCTGATGGTTACCATCAGGATTTTGTTGGTCCATCAATGGAAAACCATCAAAAATTTTGACTTGGGTGAAAAAATGCAACGAAAAATTTATCCCCCAGTGTAATTTTTGATTAATCAAGACGAATTTTATTAAAAAAATATTTAATTTGAAAATAGAATATAACAATAAATTGTATTGCAATTTATGTATAAGTCATAGTCGAAAATTAAATGAAAAACCTNCCAAATTCCTATATTGGGATGGTGGTTCATGATCGTTCCAGCAGTTGATTTCTAAGAAACTATGATGGAAATTTCAGATGGGTCAACAAGAACAAATCATCAAAGCAAGTTGCCATTCTTATGTTGGACCATCATAAATCAATCCGAATTCCTACTTTGGGGGATGGTTACTTATGTTGGTTACCATCAAAAATTTAGTTTTTCATGATGAAATTACTGATGGTTACCATCAGGATTTTTTTGGTCCAACAGTGGAAAACCATCAAAAATTTTGACTTGGGGTGCAGAAATGCAACGAAAAATTTATTCCCCAGTGTAATTTTTGATTGATCAAGACAAATTTTATTTAAAAAAATATTTAATGTGGAAATAGAATCTAACAATAAATTGTATTGCAATTTATGTATAAGTCATAGTCGAAAATTAAATGAAAAACCTCTTTCTGTTTAATATATGCAGAGTTATCTTTTCTCTTCAACTCCCAGAGCCAGCCTTTCTAACAATTTTAATTATTTCTATGAAAAACAATCTTGTTCTTTCACCAGACCTATTATTTTAAATCAAATCAATTGTTATTTAATACTTTGACAACCAGAATAAAGAGAATCCTTACAATTAATAATGTTTTTTCAGTTTTAGTTCGACTTACTGAGAAGTGTTCACAAGATACTATTAAATAGCGTTTCTTAGTCGACGAAGGTTTCTTCCAACTAAAACAAGTTTTAAAATCTGAAGAAAATACTCCTTTGTTTAAAAAAACACATTTTTGTACCCCTTTCAAGCAGAAATCAATAAGTAAACTATAGAGGTATTTGTATTATCCGTTTAACACAAAATCAAACTATTTTGTCAATTTAAGAATGTCTTAGTATTTTAAAAAAACTAAAAAAAAGAGCGATTTCATAAACAGGTTTTTTGTTGTGCAAGCATCGTTAAACAAGTAGAAGTTTGACACTGTTTGAGAAAAAAAGAAAATCTTTCAATTTATGATCCAAAAAACAAGAAGAGGTAACAAAAGGATGAAGCAGCAACAAAAGGATCAACTTCCTGAAAAGAATAAAAAAGAACATTTTCGGAGAAAAGAAAAACCAAACTCCATCAGGGTGTTTTTCGTCAGTCATTGCTGTAATACTATTACACGTAACTATGGAAACAGAATATTTTTTCTGAGAAAAGAATAGAAGATGGTTAAATTAGGTTCTCTAACACTTTCTGACAAGAAAATATATATGTAAAAAAAATATTCCTTTTCCTTTCGTCTAGAATAATAACGTTCATTAGTTTTACGGAATGTACTAAGAATGAAAAGCCATGTCAATGGAAAGCATTGACTGTTGTACGATTCTGTTTTAATCTACCCATAATTTCCATTTATTGTTAGAATTTCTTAAATTGGATGCATTAAATACAATATTAACAACAACAAGAAAAAAATCAGAATTAAATTTAAAATTTGGTTTGAAATAATTTGACGGTATAAAATTAATCATTTTTTTTCTCTTGCTTTTCGGTGCAACTATTTTATAAAACTGTTTTATTCTTTTATTTTTATTTTTTTAGAAAGCAAAGGTAGTTAATGTATGCTTAAATTGTCTCATTCATCCTGAATTTATTTACTTTGTTTATCAGTTTTGTTTAAAAAGTGACAGTAGTTAACAGTTAGTTCAATGTTTCTCATTTATTCGATTTTTTACTTTCGTTGAGAATTGGAAAATAGTTTAAGCTAGTTTAATGTATCTCTATTATCATAATTATATTCATCACTTTTGTTTGAAAAGAATAAGTAGTTCGAATTAGTTTAATATTTCTCATTAATGCAAACTTTATATATTTCATCTTTTACTTTTGTTTAAAAAGCGAAAGTAGTTAAAGTTGATTTATTATTCTTCATATCACTTCATTTTATCTTGTCTTGCTTTTGTAGATTCCTTTTAAAAGTGAAGATAGTTAAATTTAGTTCGTTGTCATTTTTTCCCATTTCATTTATTTCAGTTTTTATAGTTATTTTAGGAGGGAAGGTAGAGTTAAATAAGTTGGTTTGATGTTCCTTTTTCATCCTAATTTTTTTTATTTATTTATTTTTACTTTTGTTTGAATCAACCTTATTATCTTCCTTTACTCAATTGTTACTTAATACTTTGATAGCCAAAATAAAGAGAATCCTTACAATTAATAATTTTTCTTCAGCTTTTTTTCGACTTAGTGAGAAATGCTCACAAAATACTATTAAATAACACTTCTTAATTTATGAAGGTTTCTCCCAACTAATATAAATGTTTAAACCTGAAGAAAGTACTATTTTGTTTTAAAAAAATTTTTTTTGATCCCCTTTCAAGCAAAAATCAATAAGTAAACTAAAGATGTTTTTGTATTATCCGTTTAACACAAAATCAAACTATTTTGTCCCCTTTAAGAATGTCTTAATATTAAAAAAAAATTTAAAAAAAGAGAGATTTCATAAACAGGTTTTTTGTTGTGCAAGCATCGTTAAACAAGTAGAAGTTTGACACTGTTTAAGAAAAAAAGAAAATCTTTCAATTTATGATCCAAAAAACAAGAAGAGGTAACAAAAGGAGAAGCAGCAACAAAAGGATCAACTTCCTGAAAAGAATAAAAAAGAACATTTTCAGAGAAAAGAAAAACCAAACTCTATCAGGGTGTTTTTCGTCAGTCATTGCTGTAATGCTATTACACGTAACTATGGAAACAGAATATTTTTTCTGAGCAAAGAATAGAAGATGGTTAAATTAGGTTCTCTAACACTTTCTGACAAGAAAATATACATAAGAAAAAATATTCCTTTTCCTTTCATTCTATAATAATAATGTGCATTAGTTTTACAGAATATACTAATAATGAAAAGCCATGTCAATTCAAAAGCATTGACTGTTGTACGATTCTGTTTTAATCTGCCCGTAATTGCCATTTATTGTTAGAATTAGATGTAATAAATGCAATATTAACAACAACAACAGCAGAAAATCAGAATTAAATTTTAAATTTGGTTTGAAATAATTTGACGGTATAAAATGAATAATTATTTTGTCTCTTGCTTTTCGGTGAAACTATTTTAAAAATTTCTTTATATTTTTTTTTTTTTTTAGAAAGCAAAGGTAGTTAATGTATGTTTAAATTGTCTCATTTATCCTGAATTTATTTTCTTCGTTTTGTTTAAAAAGTGACAGTAGTTAACAGTTAATTCAATGTTTCTCATTTATTCAATTTTTTTTTTTTTGATTTTTTACATTCGTGTAGAAATGAAAGGTAGTTTAAGTTGGTTTAATGTATTTCTATTATATTATTTTTATTCATCACTTTTGTTTTAAAAGTATAAGTAGTTCGAATTAGTTTAATATTTCGTATTTACGCAAACTTTATATATTTTATCTTTTACTTTCGTTTAAAAAGTGATAGTAGTTAAAGTTTATTTATTATGTTTCTTATAACCTCATATTGTTTTGGTTTCTCTACTTTTTAGTTTCCTTTTACAAGTGAAGGTAGTTAAATTTAGTTAAGTGTCATTTTTTCTATTTTATTTGTTCTGGTTTTTATTGTTGTTTCAGGAGAGAATGTAGTTAAATTAGTTAGTTTGATGTTCCTTATTTATTCTAATTTCGCGTATTTATTTATTTTTACTTTTACTTAAAAAGCGAATGTAATTCAAATTAGTTTACTGTATCTCCATTATCATAATTGTACTCATCACTTTTGTTTCAAAGGTGTAAGTGGTTCCAAAGAGTCTTTTATTTTGCATTTATGCAAATTTCATTGATTTTATTTTATTTTACTTTAGCTTTAAAAGTCAATATAGTTAAGTTAATTTATTTGTATTAATGTTAAATAATTTTATTTGAATTAGTTCTTTTTTTGTTTCAAGAGAACAGGTGGTTAAAAAGTTAGTTTCATGTTAATTCCTTATCCTAATTATTTTTGTTAGGGAAAATATTATCTGCATTATTTGTTTCTCTTTTATAGCAAATTTAATTCTTTTAAAGAGAACATAATGTGGATTACTGAAAGTCTTAAACATGTAAAAGTAGATTTCTTTTTTGTTTTACTTATTTGTTTTCAGTATTTAAGTTTTATACAGATAACTACATAGGCTGAAATATTTTTTAAGCATTAAGTATAAATTTATGTATTAATAACTCTTGTTATTAATAACTCTTATTATTATTAACTCCTATTATTATTAATTCTTATTATTATTAACTCTCATCCGATCATTATGGAATTGTTATTTCTGAAATAACTTGGATAATAAAAAGCATAGGAAATATGTAATCATTCAATGCATTCTTTAGAAAATGGAAAACTGTGCATCCAGCTGTCTATAATTATTAAAACAAAAGTTTTGAATTTTCTTAATAAGGTGCATAAAAATTATTACGGTAAAGCTTTTGCAAATTAATTAATAGCAGTGAGTTGCCTTTGTGGTCAACTTAGACTGATAATCAATAGATAGCTTGTTTACAAGTTTATCATTTATCATTTCTTACATATTTATTCTTATATATTACCATTCGAAATACAGATAAATATGTGCACGTACTTTGATGGTACATTTTATTTAATAAATAATTTCTTAAAGTGTCAGTTCACCAGATCATGTACGTTTAGACAAATTATATTCATTACCACATTTCAGAGAAAACAATTTACACTCTTTTGGAGCCATTTTTCATACAAAGGCATTTCGAACAAACAATTATTACAAAGATTTTGCCTTTATGGCTACCTTAAATAGGGGCTTAAGATAGATTTTAATAATATTTTAATAATATTTAAATTTATAACCATCGTTGAACACTCGACCCAATTTTTTGGTTTACGACTACTAATCTTCAACTACGTAGCCTTGTAATTTTGAACCCTATACAGAAGACAAGGAAACTCCTGGATCAAATATTGGGAGAAAAGGACTTTTTGATGGAACTAACTCACATTTGTGTTGTATGGAGTTCAAAAATATGAAAACCTCCCACGGTTAGCCTGGTGGCAAGGGGACTCTAACCCATGATCCGTCTACCACTGACGATATATCACGTCAACCCCGCGGTCGGTGCAAGCCGGATGCGGAATTTGTATCGAACAACCATTGTCGGGATTCGAACACGGTTCACCTGTTTGGAAGGAGAACGCTCTATCCCCTGAGCTATCGCGGCTCTATACCCTGAGCTCTTTAATAATATTTTATTTTATACTTTTATTTTATAACCGTTGTTAAGCAGACGACCCAATTTTGGGTTTACGACAACTAATGCTCAACTCTGTAGCCTTGTAATTTTGAACCCAATCCGAAAAGCGAGGAAACTCCTGGATCAGTACCCCGAGAGGTATAATTTGTCATGGGTATATGGAGGACTTCGTGACTCGACAGATTTAACGTGCACCAGTCACCATTTGTTACACGGGTCTTCACCCTGCGGGGATTGAACCCACGACCTCTTGGGCATGGGCCCAGTACCCTACCTACCAGGCTATTCCGGCCTCTTTAATAATATTTCATTTTATTTTATAACTGTCGTTGAACATCCGACTCAATTTTGGGCTTATGATTACTAGTGTTCAACTCCGTAGCCTTGTAATTTTGAGCCAATCCAGAAGACAAGGAAACTACTGGATCAGTACCCCCAGAGGTTTTATTTGTTATGGGAACATGGAGGACTTTATGACCCGACAGATTTACTATATGTGTTAATAATATTTGAAAAATTTGGTGAAATTGTGATTCATAAATTAAATTCTTTAATAAAGAATCCTATTTAGATTGATGGTCAACATTACAGGTTTCTCGGTACTCGTACAAGTGTTTTTTATGCTTTCAAAATCCACACTAAAAAATCCAGAGCATTTAAAGCCACTTCTGATTTTGCATGACCTTCAAAGTACTCTTAAATAAATATAAATATAAAAAGAAGTCCCACGGCCTCTTCTGTATTTTATCTGTATTCATAGTTCGCGTTCATGATACTGCATTCAACATCTTCATAGGTAGTCTTAAGGAGTTCTCCAAAAGACAAATGATACTCCTCAGCATCTGTTGTACCAGAGATAAGCTGCATCACTCACTCCCTCAGGCTGATGAGGAGCACTTCACTCTCCTATTTAACAGTCTCTGGCTGTTTATGAATACTGATAACACTGGACGACACAAAAATAGCGGGGAAAATCTAGAATATGATTCTAGAACATTCTAGGAAAATAAATATGAAAATAAATCAAATATATTTATTAAAAAGTGAGAAAAAAAATCAATGTATATTTTTATTTGAAATAAAAACAAAACTAATTATGTTGTTAATAAAAAAAAATTTAAATTTTTGATAGTACTGAGTGGCGTTTATTCATTCCTGATTACCCCCCTTTTTTTAAATAAATTTTGGACTATAATTTTTTGGTCGCTTTTTCATATGAATCTGTTCCTAGAGCAGCAGTGACGGTGCCACTCACTCCACTGATGGAGGCAGAGGGTTTCGAGTTCGATCCTGGAATTTTAGAACATGAACGTAGTAGCTACGCTAGCAAATTAATATTTCTGAAATTATCTGAAACCTCGTGCTTATTTAGTTTATAGTTATGTTTCTAAAACGTGTTTACATAAAACTGTATAATTTAAAACCAACGGCAATGGGATACCGGCAAGTGTCGTAGTATGGGTATCTCTATCCTGATTAGTTGTTGAAATGTGGCATTTGTTTAGTTCAGCAATTGCTCCTTCCATTCAATTTCGAGTAAGCCAAGCCCGTTAAGAATGAATTCTCTTAAGTGACTCGTTCTAAATTCTTTCACGTAGATTCTTTCGCAAAGATTTCAATTTTCCCACTATATATTTACACAGGGATTTAACACAAAGACAATCGTAAAGCTTAGATAAAGTTCCAAAAACAAAGCGAAATCCCTGGTTCCGTTGTTAACATTTGGGTTCAACATCAAAAAGAAGCCCTTTTTTTAAAAAAAATTATCGACCACACGTTGAATGCCATGGGGGTCACCGGTGACCAGCACTGAGTTTGTTCGTAGTGCCACGGGGGTCACTGGTGATCGGCGAAGCCAAGATTATTAGAAACACATAATTCGAGTAAATTTTTAATTTTTTTTTATATTATTATCGTTACTAAAATGGTTTGAAGAAATGAATGCAATATAGAACACAGAAAAATAGTTTTATTTATATACGCAAAGACGTCAATTTGCTCCGGAAAGCGAATAAATATTATCAAGTGGTAGTTTATTAATTGCGTTCCTTGGTTTACTAAATTCAATTTCTAAATTCAATCCTTAACTATTTCTAAACAATTTGTAGGCTTATATAATTCACCACTTTTTTCAGATATGTCATGGTCATGCTAAACTTTTTCAAAAACTAGCAAAATCTGTCAAATATTTGCAAACTTAGTTTGCAGTTACTTACCGTTTGGCCAGACAGGCGATCCATGTAAAATTAGCGTGGCATTCAACGTGTTAATATGATATTGAAAACATCTAAAATAATTTCGAAACATTGAGGAAAGAAAAGTTATCGAATGGAAAATACCGGTAAAAACTAAGTATCTGGTAAGAAAAAAAAACGTTTTAACCAATTCATTTCATTCATAAATCTCTCAAATAATTATAAATTTTAAATATTGAGTGCAATATTAACACAAGTCTAGAAGAATTTGATGTGTTAGGAAGTTTTTACATACTACGATTTTNGAGATATTAATAAAGATGCTCATTTCATTGCCTATGTTTGATTTTGTGATAATATGTCAGTAGTAGAACTACTTTTCTGCAAATCAATAGAACTCAAAACAACAGCGCTAGCATTATTTGCTATTTCAAATGAAGTTATGAATGAGGCAAACATAGAATGCAAAAATTGCATCGGAATATGCACCGATGGTGCTCGTTCAATAGCCAGAAGGTTCGAAAGTATACATGCACTTGTAAAACAAAAATCGCCACAATGCGTCTGGACACATTGCATGATCCGCAAAGAAGCTTTGGCTTCGAAAGAAATGCTGGTTTAAATATTGTGTTAACTACGGTTGTAACCGTTGCAAATTATATAAAAATGAGAACCCTAAGATCGAGAATCTTTTCCGCTCTTTGTATCGACATGGGTTCAGTACATTCAGAGTTACTATTTAAATGCTGGGTAAAATGTTTATCACGTGGGAAATTTTTGCAACGTGTTCATGAATTAAGAGAAGAAATCGCCATTTTCCTAAAAGAAGATAACAGAACGGAAACCGAGAATTTTCACTATTGTTTATTTGTGATGAAATTGAGCTACTTGATCGTCATATTCGAGAAATTAAATAACTTGAATCTTCAAATCCAAGGAGCAAATACACATATGTTGGATACGAGTGATAAAGTTAATGCTTTTTGTAGAAAATTTGAATTGTGGGGCAGAAATTTAAAGCAAAAAAACTTAACAATGCTTACAAATGTGGATAATTGTACTAAAACTTATAAGGCTGAAGAAGAACATGTAAAAGTTCTTTTTGTAACCATTGAAAATCACTTAGCCATGATGGCAAGGAATTTTAAAAAGTATTTTCCTGCTGACGACAAACTTATTGCAAGTTACGAGTGGTTTAGTAATCACTTTCATAAGACTCCCGAAGGACTCTCAATTGATGAGGAAGAAAAATTCATAGACTTCACGACAAGTGGCAAAACCAAAATACAATTTAGTAATAAATCACTATTTGAATTTTGGGCTGGAGGATGTTTTTTCTGCACTAAAAACAAGGGCATTTCGCATTCTATTACCATTTTCAACATCCTACCTTTGTAAAACTGTATTTTCTGCTGTGACTTCTTTGAAGACAAAATATAGATCACGGCTAAATATAGAAACAAAACTGAGAGTGACTATTTCTAATATTAAGCCTCACCTCAAAAAACTTTGCTCTGCAAGACATTCCCAAGGAAGTCATTAAAAATTACTAATTTTTTAAAAAAAATTTTGTATGTTTTGATTAAGTAAGGTGGGTAAGCCAAAGGTGGCCAGTGTTTCTAACCCACCCCCTAAGTAAAATTAAATTTATTTTGAACCATAAGATGTCCCTGCTGCATTGTAAATCTTGTATCCGAGGTGCACGAGGCTGAAATGTAAGATATTTCATTGAATGGCTTCCATTGTATGAAGTGATCTAAGTTTTTTCAGTTGTCGTTCTGATTTCTGGGTGAGAAGATATTGTAATTTGTATGTGTTTAAATTCTTAGAACTTTGAGTTAGGGTATGTTTTCCGAAAGTTTATTTCTTTTTCTTTAACCACATTACTTAATTCAAATTAATCTATCAGATTAATAGTTTTAAGTCGCCAAGGTGGCCCGACACCGGTGCCACCTTGGGGACACGTGGGCCACCTTCGGAAACAAAGGAAAATCTATAAAAGAGTTAATTATAAATCATTACGTAGCATATTATTTCTCAAAAAGGAATGATTGAATTGAATGCCAATTGATTTATTTCATTTTAAGCAAATGTGGAACTTTGGTATTTTTTGAACTTTTGTAATATTTTGATGTTCTCTGCACTTTAGTAGAGTTTGCGATATTTTGTTTCAAGTTTTTTGTATTGTTTGCATTTTAAAGTAATTTTTCAGGTATTTTTTATTTTTGTGGTCGATTCTGGTATTTTCTTGTAAATTTGAGCATTTTTATACTAGTTATGGGTTAGGTTAGTTAACTCTATTATGGTTATTTAACTCGCTTTAGTTAATCCTTTGAAAAAATCAACTCAGAAATTCTTGATTAATTCTAATGAGTTAACTCAGGAGAATCGCTAGTGACTTCACACAAGAACTATTAATGTAAAATCAATAAACAAATTATACACTCTAAAAACAAATATCTTTTTTATAGTCGGGAAACTTGTTCCAACCAGCAAGCCTTTTTATAAAGCGCTTGCCAGTCCAAATGCTTTTTCTGAAGATAATTTGAGTAAGTGAAAAAGTGATTTCTTTATCTGGTTCACCTTTGGAACCTGAGGGAAACCTTAGGCGCAGAAACTACAATTTTGTAATAAATGAAATATATTAGAAATATGAATAAATGAAATGAATTATATATACATGGTATATATTAGAGATAGGTGTAAGATATTACAGAGAAAAATTCAGCCCCACAGACTTAATCAGAAAATTAGGAAAAATCCTCAAAGCAAAGCCACCCTTGGCTCCCCACCTTAAATTTTGATTTAATAAGTTGTTTCACTTTAGTAAGTTATTAAATATGTCGAAATGTATTTTGTTTTCTGTGTGTATGTGCGATTTCCCTTCATCCAGCTAATCAATTTTTTTAAATAATATTTTCTCTTGAATATTTCCGCACCACCCCTCTAGTATGCTCGCGCCCCCCTAGGGGGGCGCGCCCCACAGGTTGAGAATCGCTGCTTTAACCAATTCATTTCACTCATAAATCTCTCAAATAATTACAAATTTTAAATATTGAGTGCAGTTTTAACACAAGTCTAGAAGAATTTGATGTGTTAGGAAGTTTTTACATACTACGATTTTTATCTATTTTAATTTTTTGAGCCAGTCAAAAAAGACAAATAAGCGTGCGATACACAAAAAAAAAATCATTCCAACTAAACTCTGTTTTAATACCTCCAGAAATAGCCTCCATATCCAAATCAATACTTTACTCTTGCAAATATGAAATGCCATAAATTAAACTTGACTCCAACGAAATCTCGATTTAAGATCAATAAAATTTAAAAGGGATCTGCTTCAATATCAATCTTTCGTTTCTAAGCAAAGAGCAAAGTTATATTGCATTCACATATGCAACAATGCAACCCCCCAAACATTTGAATTCGGAGATATCCCAGATGTAAAATATCATTTATTAAGTCGGTTGCTGGTGTATTGGGTAATGCAACACTCGCGGCTAGGATTTATGGCATGTCATAAAAACAAAGCGCCTACGCAATGCAAATCTCTCTCTTGTGCAATTTATGCGAAATGTATGAGTTAAACACGATCCGTATCCAGGTATTCGAGAATACGAAATATTTGGACCGTCTCAATGGCAGAAAAAAGGACTCATTTTAAAAATGTTCGAGCTCGGTTTTCTTAAGTTATTTCTAAACATAAACTATTGTATGTTTTTTTTCTTTCGAATATCAAAGCAATATAGTTAAGTAGTAGTGTAACATATGTAGTTTTTATAACTTCTTCAAGTAAATGTAAATTTATTACACAAATTTATTTCCTGGTATAGGTGGAAATCATTTTCAATTTTGTTTACTTTTTTTAAGGAATAGATTTGACAATAAATTTTATATTATGGGAAAAATAATTTTAAAAAAAGATTATATCGATGATTCAATATAATGGTGAATAAAAAACATATACTTTCAGCTGACCTTTAACCCTTTAATGGGCCATTTATTTTTAGAAAATTTAAAGTATTTTTGGAATTGAAATTTATAGCAGAATATTAATTGTTATAAGAAAATAAACTCATTTAGCTTATAGGAAATTAATCTAAAATTTAATGCTATTTTTTTTTGGTGGTAAGTATATTTACCACGACCTATTAGAAACTTATTGACTTTTATTTTTTGATATTCACAAAATAAATTTTATAAATACTACAAACTTCAAAAGAAATTATGTATTTCATAATTTTTATACGTTTTCTTGAATTAACAAATGGTTACCAATTTTATTCAAACTCAATTCAAGAAAGCTGAAGTGATTAACAAATGGAAACCTAAATTAAAAGTGGTAAAAAAGTTCAACATGAACTTTAAAAAGTGGTTGTAAGTATATTTACCACGGCCTTAGAAACGGTTAAAGAATTAAAAATAAAATTAAAAAACCCTGAAATATCCTTATATAGTTAAAATTTTCTTGTTATGCAGTGCGCAAAGCAAAAAAAGAGAGCAACTTGAATATTCTTTGACTTAATTTTATGAAGTAGGACTCAATATTAATGGTTCAAAGGCCGAACCTTTACGAAATTACTTACTGCAAATGATATTTTAATTTACGAAATCAAACACAAACAACGTACTTCCTCTAAATAAACATATATTTTTTTGTTTTTGATGGATTTGGATTCCTGACTTTCAAAATATGTGGGTTATCTACAATGAGCAACATATTATCCCAATAATTTGATCAGAAAAGCGATCGAAAGTTTGAATGTTAAAAAAATTTTCAGAAATATTGAAACGAATGAAGATGTTATTGCACACTTGAATCGATGATTCAGTACATTTTTAAATGCAGAAGTATGGAGAAATTGTTTAAAATCTGCAAAACAATTGTTGGAAAGAAATATTGCAAATGTAGTGCTAAAATGTGCTTGTTTCTTAACCGAAAGGTTTTTGGAATGACGTCTAAAATTGATTCTAATGCGCAAGGAAATGTGTGTTGAAGTTAATGAACAACTAAAAAATAAATAAGTAAATAAAGAAAATACTATTAAAGTGAAAATGTAATTGAAAACATGCTTGCATGCGCTGTAAAAGACTTTAGTTTACTTCAAAAATAGTGCAATTTGACACGAAAACATTTTATAGTGTACTTTATGGAGTAATTGTATCCTGAAAATAGAAAACAAATACTAAAAATACCTAATTTTTTTAATAATTAAAAACCTGTAAGAAAATAGCATTTTTGTATTTATAATTCTAGAATACTCTTCAAGAAATTTCTGGTGAATTTTTAATGAATTGTATGAATCACATTCAAAATGCAGAATCAAATAAATTAATTAGAATAAACCTTAAATAAATTAATATAATGCTACTTGAAAAAATTATTTAGTTTTGTCGTCCGTAATCTGCTTTATACTGCAAAGAAGATTTTATTATTAGAACTATGAACTAGCGTCTAAAGTGTCACACTCCACATTGAGCTAGCGTCTCACTTCACTGTGACGTCACAACAGAGCGTATTTTCCGTAGTTTATTTTTGTTCTTTTTTTCATCCACTTCAGCAATGGATTTTTTTCCAATCCATCCATTCAGCAATGGATCAGATAAAAGAAAAATTGATAATTCAATTTGTAAATACGTTTATGAAAAAAAAAGAAGCCAGCATATTTGTATAAAGGCTTAATTTACTTTTGACGTTTAGAAAGAAAAAAAACTACACTTTGCCTTCTCTTACATTTCATTGAATCCGATCTTTTTATCGAAGTAAAATAAATTAAATAACCAAATGAATAAAGAAAATTACATGTATACTTAATTCCATATTCCATCAATAATGATAACAATAAGCGATATGGACAATAACCAATACAATTCATAAATACAATAACGAACGATAAATCAAAAAACCATCTAGCAGTCAAGATTATTACCACTAAGAGGAACGCTGGAAATCTCTGACAGATTCTTGTGCTTTGCAAAAATATCCTAAAACATCGAGCAAGTGTGAAAAAGCGTTTTAACTCTTCTCTAAGATTACAGCATGTAGATTACATACATACCGTACTTTAGCCCATCTTTAGTGCAGTTTTCATAAAATTAAGTCCATTAAATCGGGGAATATAAGTCCTCTTACTTATTTCTCTCATTTTACATTGGCCCATTACTATTCATTCTATATCATACTTATTCATCACTATCATTCATTACTGTTCCCCATGCTGAAGTGGTTAAAGAGGAATGTTAGTACCAAAATTGTTGTTTTTGTTTCTACCCATTGGCAAAATGGGTCTTGTTTTGGGTTTGAAGGCGTGCGCACTTTATTTAGGCGTCATCACACTTTTCAACAGTGTTCAAGGGTAATAGTAAACGGTGCGCATGCGTCCTCATTGCATGCGTTGCTATGGAGACAGCTGCTATTTGATAATTTTTTTAGATTTTTTTTTCTTTTTCTTTTCTCTAGCAGTCATTCTTAATGTATTTATATAATAATAATTTAAAGTGTTTTATAATTACTGTCTTGACGGTGATTTTATTATAAATATGAATGCTGAAGAAAAAAAAGTATTTTGTGACGTCTTGAAACACGTACATAGGCAGGATACGAAAACCAATCCGACGACAAACATCAATTGAGACAGTTTTTGCGACCCATGATTTGAAATATTGTCGCATTTATAGGAGTCAGACCAGAAAAAAAAAAGCATTTGACCAATGGATAAGAAAAGCATTTGACCAGTAATCGTAATAAGACGATCACAATTTTCTTCTTTTGTGTTGTTTACCATATATTGTTTATTGCCTTTAAAAAGTACCTGCTTAATGTTTTGTTTTCCTTTTAGTTATGCCTCAACGGTATGCTGTGGAAATGCATGACGAATTTGTCTTGAAAGGTAATACTGCAGTCTTGAAGTGCCACGTCCCCGGATTTGTGAAGGATTACGTCATTGTAGAAGCGTGGATCAAAGATTCTATGGAAAAAGTTGATCCTTCGTCGAAATCTAGTAAGTATGCAGATTTAATTTACTGCATTATTTTTCCAATAATTTTTAAGTTGGCAAAAAAATTCTTAATCGAAAAAAAAACTAGATCATTTGTTTCGATTTTCTCTCCTGAGACTCAAACTTAAAATAATGTCAGAAAATTCGATTTTTACTTAGAGATATGTAAGAAAATAAATTATGTATTATATATGTTACCGTTAAAGTATATAATGCAGTTATTTCATAGAATACCTAGTTATTCCATGAAATAACTGATCGCGTCCGTTAAAGTGTGTAATATGTTATTAATTTGACACTTTAACTAGTTATTCTATGAAATAACTAGGTATTCTATAAATTAACTAATGAGAGACAGTTAAAGTGTAAAATAAACAATTTATCTAAAATGAAATAACTAGGTATTCTATAAATAAACTAATGATAGACAATTAAAATGAAAAAGAAGCAATTTATCTAATTTATGCAGCGTATAAATGGTATTTATAGAAACGTAC
>NC_092204.1:9470756-9514413 GCF_043381705.1 Parasteatoda tepidariorum
CTGACGTGAAATATCCTCAGTGGTAGACGGATCATGGGTTAGAGTCCCCTTGCCGTCAGGCTAACCGTGGGAGCTTCTCGTGGTCTTCCTCTCCATGTAACGCAAATGCGGGTTAGTTCCACCAAAAAGTCCTCCACGAAGGCAAAATTTGTCCCAATACTTGATCCAGGAGTTCCCTGGTCTTCTGTATTGGGTTCAAAATTACAGGAAATAAAATAAAAACTACTAATAACAGTACATTCGAAGAATTTTTTCTTCTAATTCGGTATTTGCTTAGCTGAATTTAAAAGAGGTAACTTTAGAAACATTATAGATAAGCTCTGAAGTTGTTAAAATAATTACAAATTGGTAATGGAAGATTAAATAACAAGGGTAATAAATTAACCATTATTATGTTGACATAAAATTATTGTGTATGAAAGGTTTTAAATGAACATTTCATAAAAAAAAGAACTTGAAAAGTTCTTGATTGAAGAGAATAGACCTGTTGAATGTTTTAATTCAACTAATTATATTAAGAATGATGGGAATTGAGAATATTCCCTTTATTTTTACGGAGATTTAATTTTTTTTAATTATTTGCTTTTAAATTAATCACACAACGACTATTACTAAACTTTTAAAAAAATTTTTAGAAGTATAAAGACTTCTCGTCATGAAGAAAAACAAAAACTTATGCCAAATAGCTATTTCGTGGACTAAAGAAATATATTTCATAAAGGTGGAATCAAAGTATTTTAAGAATGATGGGAATTGAGAATATTCCCTTTCTTTGTACGGAGATTTAATTTTTTTTAATTATTTGCTTTTAAATTAATCACACAACGACTATTACTAAACTTTAAAAAAATTTTTTAGAAGTATAAAGACTTCTCGTCATGAAGAAAAACAAAAACTTAAGCCAAATAGCTATTTCGGGGACTAAAGAAATATATTTCATAAAGGTGGAATCAAAGTATATTAAGAATGATGGGAATTGAGAATATTCCCTTTATTTGTACTAAGATTTAATTTTTTTTAATTATTTGCTTTGAAATTACATAAAGTTTGAATAAAATTAGAATCTTTGCTTATTAATGCATTTTATTATTTTTTAAGGTCGTTACACCATATTTAAATCTGGGGAATTACATATTCGGCATGTGCAACAAACTGATTCTCTTAGCAGCTATAGTTGCAGAACGAAGCATAGACTCACAGGGTTGACGGTAGTTAGTTCGAATCCTGCCAGAATTATTGTTACAGGTAAGATCATGCCTATTTTATTTCATAGAAAGATAAATAATTATTTATTGTACAAACCTAGCTTTAGCAGTTTATTTATGACTAATTTACATTTTGCAAAGTTTGAACCACCTATTAAGAACCGAAAAATAGATATATCTTTAATCCTCGAATTTGCTTCCTGAGAAAAAAAACTGTATTATTGTTACATCATTTAAACGAGTAGTATTTTAATCAATATTATTGTTATCGTAAGTAATTAAATAAACTAAACAATATTATGCGAAAGGAAATCAATCAAACACTGGTGGCAAAATACATTAAGAAACATTACTTCTGTAATATTCTGCACTTAAGAAAGAATTTAATATTCACAGCTTACAACGATTCATCATAATGTATCTACAAGAGTAATCTTCGTCTTCCAGAGAATGATTTAATAAAAAACAATTTTTGAAAAATATATCACACCACGGTTACTCTCATTGTTTGTGTATCAAATACCGAAAACCACACGGGGACAAAAGTATATTTATTCGGAGAAAGTACTTTTATGTGTCAGATTTCAGCCATTTTTGATAATCCACAGCGATAGGTCTGAAAGAACGTTCTATTATTTTCAAAGCTGTCCTGGCTGGTGACTGAGAGAATATCACAAAGCACCATGGAATTACGGAAAATCTCAAACAAAATGAAAATATTTCCTATTGGTAAATGGGTGTGTATTGAAGGCAAATGGCATGGAATTAATTGCGAAGCTCATAAGCATTTGTATCGGTAAAGGAGGTGTTCAGCGTATGCTTGTGTTGTCATCAATAATCTTCTTTTTCCACACGAAGAGCGAGAATAAGCATTGACATTAAACTCGTTTTGACTCTTGTGAAAGCCTCAATGATGCGATGAATTGTTATCAAGTCTTAAATGAACCCTGGCAAGTATGCAATCGCTTCCTTACCCATTGAAAGTCATTGTAATGTTTTGAACTCTTATAAAGACGGACTTCGGTGGTGAATTTTCGGCCGGAATGAGACATCTATCGAGAACACGAGGTATTTCTGAAAGCCATGAAAAGGTCAGTGATGAGGTCTAACTGAAAGAACATCAACGACCAGCACCGACAAATATCTGACATGTATGTGGCGAAGTACTTGAATTCAAATAGTCATGAGAATGTTCATTTTTTGATAGAGTTATTCACCATTCCAAAAAGTATCGAAATGATATTGCAGAGTTTTGGCAACTCTGCAACCGATTTCCGGGACGATTAATCGGACCAAAGTTTCCCCAGATATCTCACAGTCTTGCAATCTTTTTTCAGATGAAAAATAGCAGTTGATTAGCAGGTGATCGGAGACGATTGCACGATTACGCATGCGCAAGCTGGCTAACTTCGCAACCTGTTCCAATCAACCTGGCTTGCTGGAACGCAATATATAAGCTTTGCAATAAACTCAGTGGTATTTACTTCGCCACTTTACTTCGACTTTATGGCATGTAAATAGGATCGCATTTATTAGTAAACGAAACAGACTATCTAAATTTATGCACAAATGGTTTTGATGATAGCAGAACCCACATAGCACCAAACCATACTAAGTAGTTTCAACCCCTATCCAAAGACTTAGGCATCGCTAGAACTAGCATCCGTAACTCCATAACTTCTCGCCGTCCTAAACGACAAAATGTATATCCACGACAGGTTTTATATTCTCTTTATTTCATTTTATAATTGTCGTTGAACAGCCAACCCAATTTTATGGGTTTCAGACTACTAATAATCAAATCCGCTGCCTTGAAATTTTGAACCCAATCCAGAAGACAAGGGAACTCCTGGATCGAGTATTGGGAGAGATTTGCCTTCGTGGAGGACTTTTTAATGGAGCTAACTCGCATTTGCGTTACATGGAGAGGAAGATCACGAGAACCTCCCACGGTAATTCTGACTGCAAGGGGACTCTAACCCATCATCCGTGCACCACTAAGGATATTTAACGTCAGCACTGTGATCGGTGCAATCCGGATGCGGAATTCGTAACGACTGAGATTCGAACCCGGTTCGCCTCATTAGAAGGCGAACGCATTATCCCCTGAGCCATCGCGGCTCTTATATTATCTTTAGCACGTATACACGCTCTTTACTTAGTTGGCAGCTAGAATCGTACATGCGATTTTTATCGGTTTGAGAAGCACCCTAAACCATAGCGCCACTGGATCACAAGACAGCAAAGCATATAATTGGACTAAAAATACATATAAATTTGCAATCTCCCCAAATTTGTACTTCAATTTAATATGTGTAGATAGAGGCCGGGATATAGGGCTCTGGGTCTAAGTCCAAGAGGTCGTGGGTTCGATCCCCGCTGGTCAAAGACTCCCCTAGTAGTAAACGGTGCCTGACGCACGTTAAATCTGTCTAGTCACAAGGTCCTCCACGTTCCCACAACAAACCATACTGATCCAAAAGTTTCATTGTTTACTGGATTGAGTTCAAAATTACAAGGCTACGGAGTATTATTGAACATTAGTAGTCACAAACCAAAAATTGGGTCGGCTGTTATAAATATAAATATGTGTATATCGATACATGATGAAATCGTTATACATCTGAAGTAAAAATAAAACAAACTTTAAAAAAGAGAGAGAGCTGAAAAACTTTTGATGGGAAACATATGTCCTCATACTAATTAAAAATCGATAGATATGAAATAAATTTAATAGTTTTTCTCAATAAATATTGTGTTTTAATGCCCTTTTCAAATGTTTTTAAGACCCATTACTCAGAGAATTCGTTTTTATTGTTACAATCATTTGTTTCGTATTCTCAACTGGAATACCTCTTTACGCCAGATCTCTAGTAATCTTGTTCAGGAACTAGAAGATATTATACTTGATTAGTTGATCCTCACAGGGATCTCGATTTAGTCCTCTAAAAAGATAATTCCGTGAAATGAAAGTTCGTTATTTAAAAAAACAAACCGGAAAAAATATTTTTATTTGAATAGTTAATTTTATTAACTTATTTTATTTATTGTATTTCATTTTATTTATTTTTATTTTAATTTGTATTTTATTTCATTTACTTATTTATTATATTGTATTTTGTGTTTGTAAGATAGATTTACTTATTCTACTCAAGGGAGTATTGCATATTTTCTAAAATATGTAACAAGAAAACTTTTAATTATTATTTTTTTTTATTTTAATTTGTTTAAAAATTTTTATTTCATTTATTTATTTATTATATTGTATTTTGTATATGTAAGATAGATTTATTTATTCTACCCAAGGGCGTATTGCAGATTTTCAAAAATTTGCAACAAGAAAATTTTTAATTATTATTATTTTTTATTTTAATTTGTTTATAAATTTTATTCCATTTACTTATTTATTATATTGTATTTTGTATTTGTAAGATAGATTGATGTATTCTACCCAAGGGCGTATTGCAGATTTTCAAAAATATGTAACAAGAAAACTTTTAATTTTTTAAAGAAAAAACTAATAATCATTGCAGTAATTTTATCTAACAAAACATTAAAGCCACTATCAATGACAGTAAGTCAGCATATGCTTTAGCATAAACATTTCCTTTGTAAATGCATAAAAATAAAGCAAAAATAATGTTAAATATGATTTTTTAAACATAGCATTTTGTAGCAAACATTGTCCAATATATTCCTTTTATGCAGTTGGGACATCAGTTTTACTTTTATATATCTTTTACTGAGACTCTAATTACAAGTAAAAATATATTTCGCTATTTTTTTAATTATAAAAAGCAGACTAATAGTCACCAAAAAATCCCTTAGATTATCTTAATCGTATTTGCACAAAAATAAAAAATCTGAAAAAATTAGTTTGAATTTTTTTTTCCTTCCAATTAAAATATTTATCAATAATTTATTTTGTAAATCAAATACATTTAAAGGATGAATAATTGTTTCTCTTAAATCTAAGAAACTGCAAATAAGTGCAAATTTGAAGAATTATTCTTTGGAAGTAAGCTGTGTTTGGAAGAATTTACCTTTAGCGTTCAAAAGGACATCAAGTTTCATACTTCATAACCATAAATTTTTAAAATGCTTATTATAATATTTTTCTATTTTGACCAGAATTAATGCAAAATAATGAAAGAAAGTATGGGGAATATGTTCAATGAAAATTTGCGTCAAAAGTATATTTGACAATGGGTCTTTTATATTAATTTTTAGATTTGAAATTTTAAAAAAAATCGTAGATCATATTAAAAAAGTAAATAGTAGGAAGTATTTTTTGTTCTTTGAAATCTAAATTCTAAAAATATAAGTCAAATATAGGGTTTTATCTATTCCATTCAGCGTTTCACTTGGTCATACTTCCTACCGTAAAAGACATCAATTATTTTTGTGCCATAAAATGTTGCAGCTCTCATCAATATGTATTTGCATCATTTTCTCCTAGTATTTTCTTCGCTTTCAAAAATACACTTTAGCAAGTTGGATGCGAGAAGAAAAAAAAGAAGCATACATATTTTATATATTCCACATTAAATCGCGTCACGTACTCTTGATGAGTGAAAAATTCTGAAGCAGGCAGCCAATCTTACGGCTTTTCAATAGTTGACACTTACGACGTTCTTTTTTTTTCTTCTTTTTTATCGGAATGCATTACGTTGATACCTCATTGTGCATTCTGATATCGTCTGAAATCAATGTAAGGCGAGCTTTGCAACGGAGAATTTGCTGTGCAAAATCTTCGAACCATCTGTGGAGTAAAAAAAAAAAAAAAAATGGCGCACCGCCATTTTACTCGCATCAGATGAGGAGGAAAGTAAATATCACTTCTAGAAATGGTACAAAGAGATGAATAGTAGAATTTTCTTTCTATTTCCGTCTGAATTTTTCACTTCTGATGATTCGCAGCGATCCGTCGAATATTTTTATACTGATTCGAGTTTGAATCTTTCATATTCGAAGAAAGATATTTTCTTGATTTTACGCCCAGCAAACCAAAAAGGAAATAACATTTACGTCTTGGTGAATATTGGATTTTGGAAAACAGCGGCTTAAAATTCCAAATCTTTACTTTGCGGGATGCAGAATAAGACTTAACCCTAAATTCTCAGCTTCGAAATAGATTGAATTCCATAAATATTCCTTTGATTTAAACATTCGAAAAATAAAACTTTCCTTCGGCTTATAACGTTGCAATATTTATTTCAAAAATTCATATCAGTGTTCAATGTTTAGCGAATTGATTAGAAAATGTTAAATTTATAAAATTGTCTTCACAGTCCCTCGCTAAATTATCAGACGCACTATAAGAGCCTATTTAAAATCTTAATTATCAGGTGACACTATGCAACTTCATTGCATTTACGAGACTAAAACCGGTTTGGACTGGTTTACGTTCGTGTAACAATGGGTTAAATTAGACGATATATAATATAAATTCTATGATTGGATAAATTCGACGATATATTATATAAATATAGAATATTTATTACATCAGGAATTATATTAGTAATTAGACCAAATTATTGGATGCACTGCAGTGTTTAGTGTTTTGCACGAGTTTATAAGCAATACTTTTATATTTAAACATACATGTAATGAGTTTATATTCAGGAGATATTCTTCAGGAGATATATATTTGAGTATTTCCTATTTGTATTTATTTTTAACGCATTGCATTACAATGTTAACCAATTGACACACGAACATAAACAAGTGTAAACCGGTTTCAGCCGAGTAAAAACAATAAAACTGTAGACTATCACCTGATAATTAAGATATTACGTAGAATATTACAGTGCGTCCAATAATTTGGCTAGGGTCTGTTATTTACAGTTGTTTTTAAATTCAATTACTGATTTTAGTCTAAATACCATATTAAAGAAGGAACTTAAAGAGTTAAATTATTTTGCACGAGCGTTTTCGCGGTCATTATAATTATTCCAAGGATTGCATAAACATTTTGTTCTAAATAGTAATAGCTGCTCTGTCAGTGGGGAAGGACTAGTTTACGCTTACTACCAAAGTCAAAATTTTTGATGGTTTTCCATTGATGGACCAACATAATCTTCGATGGTAACCAACATAAGTAACCATCACTTCAATGTGGGAATTCAGACAGATTTATGATGGTTTAACATAAGAATAACAACTTGTTTTGGTGGTTCGTTCTTATTGAACCATCAGAAATTTCCATAATATTTTCTTAGAAATCATATGTTGGAAAGATCCTGCACCATCATCACCCCAATGTAGGAATTCAGACAGATATATGATGGTCCAACATAAGAATAGCAATGTGTTTTGATTCTAGTGGAGTTTAATTTCCAGTGCTTAAAGTCTGGGAGTCTGATCGGACTGTCCCTTCTCTAATCACGACTTAGTGATTCGGAATCCATTCTGTCAGTGGCGATTTTATAACCGAAAGAGTCCATGAATATTTCAGTGGTTTGGGAGAGTAGTGAGAAGGTCGGATGATTACTACCAACATCTACCTTCCAATTAAAATTGAGGTATGGCGTGCTCATGCACCAGCATTGTCTTCGGTTCATCATTAAGGATGTCGCTAAAATCCTATTAGTGTAGCACTAGTGCAACGTAGCTCTAGTGAAATTACTTAAAAAGAAAACGAATATGATAGAGTAGAGTAGGAACTAGGAAAAATCAGTTTATTGTAAAACACATTCTGTATTCATACACTGAACCATAATAACAAGGACATATGTTTCTGCATGAATACGATGTTCTATAGAACCATTGTATAAGAATTAAATGAAGGATTATTGGTTCAGCTTGTCATTTACTACAGCCGCAGTAAGTATGTATGACATAACGGTTCAAGCAACAAAAGTTCAAACATAGTTGAAAAACTGTCATAAATTTGCCTAGTTAATTTCTGGAGCCGCTTAATTAAGCCCGATTCACACATTCGGAAAAATTTCATTATCTTAGGTAATTTACTTTATCTCTTGTTAATTAAAAAACAACACATTTAATTGCATAGATATAACATCTGTTCCATAATACTTTTCTGCTGCAGAGAAACATCGTTATTAATATGCATGCGAAAGCTTAAGGAGGTTAAGTGCAGTAAGGTTAATATCAATCATACATTGACGATAAACTGCAGATTTCCCCTAAAATTGAAGAAAGAAAATCTTACATATGTCTTAAATCTTAAAAGTAAGTCACAGCCACTATGACTTACTTACACTATTACTATTTACACTATGACATAATGTAAATACCAATTCTATTGTAATAAGACATTACAAATGTAATGCCAAATAGTCATTCAGGTAACGATAAAAAGAAATACGTATTTGTATATATCGAACAAGTTTTATGGAATGAAATAAAGAAATGAAGATTTTATGTGGCACTAATTGTAGACATTGACGATAAGCTACAGATTTGACTTAAAATNGAAACAAACACTACAAAGAAAATAAACAGTAACAATCAGAAGAGATATTGATGTCGCATCTTCAGTAGGGGTGCAAAGTTAATAAAAGGAAACAATTTCACATGGAAAATAAAGGATGTTTGTAACTCAGAATGTTTGTAACTCAGTTCGCATTTATTAGTAAGCAAAACAGACCAGCCTTGTAATTTTGAACTCAATCCAGAAGACAAGGGAACTCCTGGATCGTGTATCGAAAAAATTTGCCTTCGTGGAGGACTTTTTGATGGAGCTAACCAGCCTTTGCGTTACATGGAGAGGAAGACCACGAGAACCGTCCCACGGTTATTCTGACTGCAAGGGGACTCTAACCCATGATCCATGCACCACTGAGGCTATTTAACGTCAGCACTGTGTTCGGTGCAAGCCGGATGTGGAATTCGTTTCGACTGGGCTTCGAACCCGGTTTGTCTCATTGGAAGGCGAACGCTGTATCCCCTGAGCCATCGCGGCTCTTATATTATCTTAAGCACCTATACACGCTCTTTACTTAGTTGGCAGCTAGAATCGTACATGCGATTTTCATCGGTTTGAGAAGCACCATAAACCACAGCGCCACTGGATCACAAGACAGCAAAACATATAATTGGACTAAAAATACATATAAATTTGCAATCTCCCCAAATTTGTACTTTATTTTAATATGTGTAGATAGAGACCGGGATATAGGGCTCTGGGTCTAAGTCTAAGAGGTCGCGGCTTCGATCCCCGCCGGTCAAAGACTCCCCTCGTAGTAAACGGTGCCGGACTCACGTTAAATCTGTCTAGTCACAAGGTCCTCCATGTTCCCATAACAAACCATACTGATCCAAAAGTTTCATTGTTTTCTGGATTGAGTTCAAAATTACAAGGCTACGGAGTTGAACATTAGTAGTCACAAACCAAAAATTGGGTCGGCTGTTATAAATATAAATATGTGTATATCGATACATGATGAAATCGTTATGCATCTGAAGTAAAAATAAAACAAACTTTAAAAAAGAGAGAGAGCTGAAAAATTTTTGATGGGAAACATATGTCATCATATTAATTAAAAATCGATAGATATTAAATAAATTTAATGGTTTTTCTCAATAAATATTGTGTTTAATGCCCTTTTCAAATGTTTTTAAGACCCATTACTCAGAGAATTCGTTTTTATTGTTACAATCATTTGTTTCGTATTCTCAACTGGAATACCTCTTTACGCCAGATCTCTAGTAATCTTGT
Source organism: Parasteatoda tepidariorum (assembly GCF_043381705.1). Classification (NCBI taxonomy): domain Eukaryota; kingdom Metazoa; phylum Arthropoda; class Arachnida; order Araneae; family Theridiidae; genus Parasteatoda; species Parasteatoda tepidariorum. The sequence goes on from NC_092204.1 coordinate 9,480,645, forward strand.
TCAGGAACTAGAAGATATTATACTTGATTAGTTGATCCTCGCAGGGATCTCCGATTTAGTCCTCTAAAAAGAGAATTCCGTGAAATGGAAGTTCGATATCTAAAAAAAAACGAACCGGAAAACATATTTTTATTTGAATAGTTAATTTTATTAACTTATTTTATTTATTGTATTTCATTTTATTTATTTTTATTTTAATTAGATTATTTCATTTATTTATTTATTACATTGTAATTTGTATTTGTTAGATAGATTGATTTATTCTACCTAAGGGCGTATTGCAGATTTTCAAGAACTTTTAACAAGAAAACTTTTAATCTTTAAAAGTTTTTATCTTTAAAAGTTTTTATCCTTAAAAAGTTTTTATCTTTATATTTAAAACTTTAAAATCTTTAAAAAAAAAATTCAAACGAATAATCACTGCAGCAATTTTATCCAACAAAATATTAAAAACTCTTTTATCTAGCAAACATTAATGATGGTAGGTCCGTACATGTTTTAGCGTAGACATTTGATTTGTAAAAGCATAAAAATAGACAAAAATAATGTTTAAATATTATTTTTCAGACATAAAATTGCAGCAAACGTTGCCCAATATATTCCTTTTATGTTGGGACGTTGTTATGTCAGTTTTTCTTTTATATATTTTTTTCTGAGACTATAATTACAAGTAAAAATGTATTTACTATTTTTTAATTATAAAAAACAGACTAATAGTCACTAAAAAATCTGTTAGATTATCTTAATCATATTTGCACAAAATACAAAATCTGAAAAAAGTAGTGTAATTTTTTTCCTTCCTATTGAAATATTTATCAATATTTGATTTCGTAAATCAAATAAATTTAAATGATGAATAATTGTTTCTCTTAAATCTAAATAACTGCAAATAAGTTCAAATTTGAAAAATTACTATTTGGAAAAGTAAGCTGTGTTTGGAAGAATTTACCTTTAACGTTCAAAGGGACATCAGTGCTTCATACTTCATAACCATCATCATCATAGTTGGACAGACAGCCCAATGTGAGCCAATGCCTTCCTCTGAAGATTTATCCACGACGACTTCCGACGACTTCATAACCATAAATTTTCAAAATGCTTATTATAATATTTTTCAATTTAGACTTGAATTGATACAAAATAATAAACAAAAGCACATGGAATATGTATAATGAAAATTAGCGTCAAAGGTATCTTTGACAATGGGTCTTTTATATTAGAGTTTAGATTTGAAATTTAAGAAAAATCATAAAAAATATATTTTAATTCACATATTTCCTCATAACACATGTTGTCTCATATATTTTAATCACAAAAAATATAATTTATAGTTAATAGGAAGGATTTATTTCCTTTGAAATCTAAATTCTAAAAATGTAAGTCAAATATAGGGTTTTATCTATTCCATTCAGCGTTTCACTTGTTCGTACCGTAAAAGACATCAATTATTTTTGTGCCATAAAATGTTTCAGCTCTCATCAATATGTATTTGCATCATTTTCTCTTGGTATTTTCTTGGCTTTCAAAAATACACTTTAGCAAGTTGGATGCGAGAAGGAAAAAAAAGAAGCATACATATTTTATATATTCCACATTAAATCGCGTCACGTACTCTTGATGAGTGAAAAATTCTGAAGCAGGCAGCCAATCTTACGGCTTTTCAATAGTTGACACTTACGACGTTCTTTTTTTTTCTTCTTTTTTATCGGAATGCATTACGTTGATACCTCATTGTGCATTCTGATATCGTCTGAAATCAATGTAAGGCGAGCTTTGCAACGGAGAATTTGCTGTGCAAAATCTTCGAACCATCTGTGGAATAAAAAAAAAATGGTAGCGCCATTTTACTCGCATCAGATGAGGAGGAAAGTAAATATCACTTCTAGAAATGGTACAAAGAGATGAATAGTAGAATTTTCTTTCTATTTCCGTCTGAATTTTTCACTTCTGATGATTCGCAGCGATCCGTCGAATATTTTTATACTGATTCGAGTTTGAATCTTTCATATTCGAAGAAAGATATTTTCTTGATTTTACGCCCAGCAAACCAAAAAGGAAATAACATTTACGTCTTGGTGAATATTGGATTTTGGAAAACAGCGGCTTAAAATTCCAAATCTTTACTTTGCGGGATGCAGAATAAGACTTAACCCTAAATTCTCAGCTTCGAAATAGATTGAATTCCATAAATATTCCTTTGATTTAAACATAAAACATTCCTTCGGCTTATAATGTTGCAATATTTATTTCAGAAATTCATATCAGTGTTCAATGTTTAGCGAATCCCTCGCTAAATTATCAGACGCACTATAAGAGCCTATTTAAAATCTTAATTATCAGGTGACACTATGCAATTTCATTGCATTTACGAGACTGAAACCGGTTTGGACTGGTTTATGTTCGTGTAACAATGGGTTAAATTAGACGATATATAATATAAATTCGACGATTGGATAAATTAGACGATATATCATATAAATTCGACGATTGGATAAATTAGACGATATATTATATAAATATAGAATATTTATTATATCAAGAATTATATTAGTAATTAGACCAAATTATTGGATGCACTGTAGTGTTTAGAGTTTTGCACGAGTTTATATGCAATACTTTTATATTTAAACATACATGTAATGGGTTTATATTCAGGAGATATTTTATCTACTTCCTATTTGTATTTATTTTTAACGTATTGCATGGCAATATTAACTAATTGATACACGGACATAACAAGTTTAAACCGGTTTCAGTCGCGTAAAAACATTAAAACTGTAGACTATCACCTGATAATTTAGATATTACGTAGAATCTTACAGTGCGTCGAATAATTTGGCCAGAGACTGTAATTTACAATTGTTTTTAAATTTATTTACTGATTTTAGTCTAAATAGCATCCTGAAGAAGGAACTTAAAGAGTTAAGTTATTTTGTACGAGCGTTTTTGCAATCATTTTTATAATTACTCCACGGATTGCATAAATATTTTGTTCTAAATAGCAATAGCTGCTCTGTCGTTGGGGAAGGATTAGTTGTCGCTTACTACCCAAGTCAAAATTTTTTGATTGTTTTCCATTGATGAACCAACATAATCTTTCATGGTAACCAACATAAGTAACCATCACTTCAATGTGGGAATTCAGACAGATATATGATGGTTCAACATAAGAATAGCAACTTGTTTTGAAGGTTTGTTCATATTGAACCATAATATTTTATTAGAAATCGTATGTTGGAAAGATCATGTACCATCATCACCCCAATCTAGGAATTCAGACAGATTCATGATGGTTTAACATAAGAATAACAACTTGTTTTGATGGTTTGTTCATATTGAACCATTAGAAATTTCCATCATATTTTCTTAGAAATCATATGTTAGAAAGATTATGCACCATCATCAACCCAATGTAGGAATTCAGACATATTTATGATGGTTTAACATAAGAATAACAACTTGTTTTGATGCTATCGGAGTTTAATTTCCAGTGCTTAAAGTCTGGGAGTCTGATCGGACTGTCCCTTCTCTAATTATGACTTAGTGATTCGAAATCCATTCAGTCAGTGGTGATTTTATAACCGAAGGAGTTCATGAAAATTTCAGTGGTTTGGGAGCGTGGTGAGAAGGTCGGATGATTACTACCAACATCTACCTTCCAATTAAAATTGAGGTATGGCGTGCTCATGCACCAGCATTGTCTTCGGTTCATCAGTAAGGATGTCGCTAAAATCCTATTAGTGTAGCACTAGTGCAACGTAGCTCTAGTGAAATTGCATTTTCTAGTGAAATTACATTTTCTAGTGAAATTACTTAAAAAGAAAACGAATATGATAGAGTAGAGTAGGAACTAGGAGAGATCAGTTTATTGTAAAACACATTCTGTATTCATAAACTGAACCATAATAACAAGGACATATGTTTTTGCATGTATACGATGTTCAATTGAACCATAGTATAAGAATTAAATGAAGGATTATTGGTTCAGCTTGTCATTTACTACAGGCGCAGTAAGTGTGTATGACAAAACTGTTCAAGCAACAAAAGTTCAAACATAGTTGAAAAACTGTCATAAATTCGCCTGGTTAATTTCAGGAGCAGCTTAATCAAGCCCAATTCACACATTCGGAAAAATTTCATTATCTTAGGTAATTTACTTCATCTCTTGCTAATTTAAAAACACATTTAATTGCATAGATATAACATCTGTTCCACAATACTTTTCTGCTGCAGAGAAACATCGTTATGAATATGTATGCAAGAGCTTAAGGAGGTTAGGTGCAATAAGGTTAATATCAATCACACGTTGACGATAAACTGCAGATTTCACCTAAAATGGAAGAAAAAAATCTTAAATATGTCTTCATGAAAATTAAAAGTAAGTCATAGTGTAAATACCAATTTTATTATAATAAAACATTACGGATGCAATGCCAGATAGTCATTCAAATAGAGATAAATATAAATATGCATTTGTATATATCAAACAAGATTTATGGAATAAAATAAAGAAATGAAGATTTTATGAGGCAACAATTGTAGAACAAGCGAAATAACTGTTTTTAATTAATCGAAATGATGAACTCACAAATTTTTAAATCTCTTAAACCTTAAGAGATTCACCAAAAGAATAAATTTATAATTAAACACAAGATAAGAGAAATATAAATATTTGCATTTAGGGAGGGGAAACCCCCCTTACAACTTTTCTGAAAGGAAGTGTACCCAAAAGTATTTAATTTCTGGGAGATTTAGCGCACTTTTTCGCTGTCATCTTTTATCCTGCCTTCTAACTGGATAATTTGGGAAAAGGAACATTCCCGAATGAAATATCCGGAACCATGAATGCATGAATGGGATTAATGAATTTATTCATCTCAAAAGCAATTTTCTCCAAGTTTTTTTTTCTCCTGTACTTTCCCTCGAACTACAGTCAATGAAAATCTCGTTTTGTTTCCTGTTTCTGGATAAATAAAGATTCTTTTTCGTATAATGACAAGAAAATGCCTTTGATGTAATTGGGGTTTATTTGCGAACATATTAACGCTTCATTAGATTCCCGAAACTGTCCTGATTTTTTTTTCTTCTTCCAAGAAATGTTAAATGAAATCTTAAATGCGCTATGATTTTGAACTGGCTTAGTAAATACAGATAATAGTTACTTAGTTTTAATTTTGCGACTTTTGACTAATGAATTATACATGAGAAAAAAAATAAAAAAATATTTCTAACAAACGCGTCATTAAGTATGATAAGGTTTACTATGTTTTGTATGTTAAAGGTTATGATATGTAAAGTTATGGGTTGCACGTGCTTCGTGAAGACCTAATAAAACCGATACCAAAAAGAAAGAAAAATTCTAGTAGGATAAAATGATGAAATATTAGTTCAATTGGAATAAAACTCTAAAATAATGAATATTCATATTTAGTTTTATTGATCGCGAGTGAAAATGGAACTTTCTCAATGCTTTACTTTTGAAGGGTGATGGCATCGATTTTTCAAAATGGATCGATCTTTTTGAAAAGTTGCACATTTTTTCTAGGTAGAATTGATGATGGTGGACTTGAATTGATAAAAAGATGTACTTTTTATTGACCACATATTATTTTAACGTATCCATTATCGGTGTAAAGGGAAAAAAGTGATTTCCCTTTCCCACGTGAACCGATAGTATACGTAAGCAAATAAACAAGCGTTTTTTGCTGTTAAACCTATTTTCGTTCAAAAACTTAATGTAAAGTCATCCCTGCAATTGACTACTCTGAAACTTACAGTTTATTATCAATGCATATATTTTATTTTATAACCATCGTTGAACAGCCGACCCAATATTTGGGTTTGCGACTACTGATGTTCAACTCCTTAGCCTTGTAATTTTGAACCCAATCCACTACACAAGAGAACTATTGGATCAAGTATTGGGAGAAATTTGCCTTCGTGGAGGACTTTTTGATTGAACTAGCCCCCATTTGCGTACATGGAGAGGAAGACCACGAGAACCTCCAACGGTTAGCCTGACGGCAAGGGAACTCTAACACATGATCCATCTACCACTGGGGATATTTTACGCCAGCACTGTAATCGGTGTAAGCCGGATGTGGAATTCGTATCGAATGGGATTCGAACCCGGTTCGCCTAATTGGAAGGCGACCGCTCTATCCCTTGAGCCATCACGGCTCTCAAGAAATTGCTCGAGATCGTTGGGTCCATCAGTGGAGTTATCGTAAAGACACGGTTCCTGATAGAACACTGAAATCAAGCATTGCTGGCTGCCGTGAGTACGCGGGTGGGTGACTACTTTGATCAGCTTGCGTCGGGATCGAGGGTGCGTGCTATCAGTCCTCGTTAAACTGTCTTACCGTAAAGTGCTCGACTTCGCGTGCAGGTCGTCGAGCTATCAAAGCAGGGGAGTCACCCCCTCTGCAGAGGATCAAAGTTTCGATGGCATGTCTTCGGATCATCCTCTGGGATGTTTCCCAGACCATTGACAATAGCCTATTGTGCAGCTCTAGTGCGACGTAAATTGGGGAAAAAAACAAGTTCAAAACTGACCCAATACTATCGAGTAAACTGTAAACCGGAAACTACGATTCTACACACGCAAACCAATAAGCATTCCATCATTTTCCCAATTTACGGTATAAACAGAACGCAACAATTCACGTGCCCAATTATCTCTAACATGTTAACATGGTTAATTAAATAATAATATGTTTAATTAACATGTTTAATTAATAACCCAATACTATCGAGTAAACTGTAAACCGAAAATGACGATTCACATAAACATGGCCAATATATTAGACGCACTAAAAATTCAATGTAAAATCTTAATTATCAGGTGATACTATACAGCTTTATTGTTTTTACGTGACTGAAACCGGATTACACTTTTTTACCTTTCTGTTTCCAATTGGTTAAATTAAACAATATATGATATAAATTCGACGATTGGATAAATTAGACGATTTATTATACAAATACAGAATATTTATTATATCAGGTATTATATTAGTATAGTATAACAATTAGACCAAATTATTAGACGCACTGTAGTTTTGAAATAATAACATGTTTTGCACGAGTTTATATTCAAAACTCTTATATTCAAACATAAATGTAATGGGTTTTCATTCAGGAGATTTTTCATATTCTCCCTATTTGTATTTATTTTTAACGTATTGCATTACAATGTTAACCAATAGGATACACGAACGTAAACAAGTGCAATCCGGTTTCAGTCGCATAAAGGTAATAAAGCTGTATAGTATCACCTGATAATTAAGATTTTGCACAGAATTTCATAGTGTGTCTGATAATTTACCTAGCGACTGTACAATGTGTGTTTGATGCAATGTTGAATTAACTATTTCACGGTTTCAGAATTTATTTTAAACATTCACTATTTTCAGAGCCCTATGGACAAGTGCCGCCAAGAATTACCCATACATCTTCTCGGATTCTGATTCAAACGGGAGAAACAGCTTTATTGCCCTGTGCGGGACAGGCCTTTCCGCTGCCTAATTACAGGTGGTACAGAAAAGAAGCTTCCACGACTCCGGTACGCCTGGGACACCGAAGAGAAATGGTTGGTGGCACTCTGATCTTGCGAAACGCTGAGATAAGGGACAGCGGAAGGTACATCTGCGTCTTGACGAGCTCTGGTAATGAAGATAAAGCGGAAACGGAATTAACAGTGACAGGTGAGATTAATGAATGGCTCGTGTTCATTGTTTGATTTTGAATATATGTGTGTTTCATCCCAAACCAACGTATTCTCCTCTGATCCAATTTCTTGATTCCTGAAATGAAAGCATATCTTGTCGATGATGATTAATTTTTCAAGCATGATTTAAAATTTTTCAGTAATAAACATCGAAATAATTTTATTTTATTTTATAACCATTGTTGAACAATTTTTTGAGTTGACGACTACTAATGTTCAACTCCGGAGCCTTGTAATTTTGAACCCAATCCAGAAGACAAGAGAACTCTTGGGTCAAGCATTGGGGCAAATTGATCTTCGAGGGGATTTTCAAATTAATAAACCCACGATCACCTTACATGGAGAAAAAACGACGAAACCCACCCACAGTTAGCCCGGTAATAATAGGAATTTGACCCATGATCCACCATGACCACTGAAGTTATTTTACGTCAACACTGAGTTCGATGCAAACCGAAAGCAGAATTCGTATCAACCAGCCACTGCGGNTGAAACGCATGGCCTTTACCAAAAGCATACGAGAGCCTTCTTAATAAGGAGTTTCTCTACCTAATTTTGACCCCTTACATTAGTCCCGCAAGTGGATTGATCGTTACGACTCGGTTCAAAGCAGATCACAGAAGTCAAGTATCACTGGCTGTGGTCAGTGTGTGGGTGGGTGACCACTTGGATTAGTCCGCGTAGGGATCAAGGGTGTGCGGTATGGGTCCTGGCTAAACTGCGCCACCGTAAAGTGCTCGACTTCGCGTGCAGGTCGTCGGGCTACTGAGGTGTAGGTGCCATCTCCGCTGCAGAGGATCAAAATTGTGATATAATGTCGTCGGATCATCCTCAAGGATGTTTCCCAGACCGTCGCCGATAGCCCTTTGTGCAGCTCTAGGGCGAGGTAGATGATCTACAACAACGACCCCCCACCTTACCGATCAATTCATTTTTTTTCCTTGCTGGACTTGTACATTTTTTATTCCTTTTATGAATTTTCTTCGGCATGTTGACTCGCTCTTTCATTTTGTAAGCAATAGCGTTAGAGAGACTTATAAGGCAGGGTGAAGTGTTTCCCTAACAAACCTATCGACATTTTTTTTTGTTTATTTCTGTTTTGTTTCTAGCTATTCGATTTCTTTTATTCTGTGACCAATAGTGTAAGGGTGATTAACGAGGTAAAGAGGAACCAGGAGCCCAGAGCCAAAAGTTTTTCGATGCTCCCGCTCTGTTCACAGATAATAAGCTATGCTCCATCGTTTCTAAAGCTCCGGCAATTTTAATAAATATTTATGTTCGCTTTGAGTTTCAGATTTTAAACTGAAATTTTTGTCATGAAATTTAAGAAAAACAATGATAACTTAAGCATCAGCTCGTAGGGAAAATAAAAATTTAATTCGATTTTCAGTTATTTGTTCATTCCGAAGAAAAGAACTGAATCTAATAAAATCCTCTTTCTTATTTGATCTTACATCATTATTAAATGCAGTTTAATGCAGATAATACACTTTCTACAGCTAACGGGCAATGTCGTTACAATGCGGTAGGTCTTAGGGATATCTGTGAAATGAAATGATATTGCTGGAGCACTGGAGCAAAAGGAAAATTTAGAACCCCAGCTCCGGAGGGCTCTGGCTCCAGGCTCTAATTCAAATTCCAGGTTCCTCCGATATTTACAAAAACTACTTAGAAAAATGTTTGAAGAATGCTCATATATTGCGTAATTTTTAATGAATTAATTTAGATTTGGAAACAATAATTTTGCTATCAATTAAAAAGTGTTCAAAAAATTTTGTTAAATTTAATTTGAATTTTTAAAGTTATAGCAAAAGAACATTAGCAAGCATGTTCGTATCTCATTAAATATTTAAACTAGGCTTACGGAATTCTATGCAATTATTTCACACAATGAGCAAAGGGATCTATACAAGCTACAGGTTTATTGCTATAATTTCTGACATAGGGTGCTCAAAAAAACTTTTTATCTGTTCGTAAATTATTACCGGTCCCTCAAACATCGGAAAACTAAAAATGTTATTTATTAAGTATGAAGAATTTCATGAATTACACTAATGTTATAAAATGGTCCTTTAAATATTCCTTCGGAAATTTAAAAAAATATGCCAAGATCAAAATAAAAAAAAACGTTTTAATTATTTATTCCATATTTATTATTCGTATTATTACTATTGTGGCGTAACTACCACTATAAATATTAAATACTAATTCACTAGTATATAAGACATGTTCACCTAATTCCATCTAGAGGTAGCTTATGATAGATGAAGGTTGACATAGTGAAATAAAACATTCCCTTCACTATAATTAAATGCTTCTTATCTCAAATATTTATATATTCTTATGCAAGCAATAGTGATGTGCCAATCGATTCATTTAAATGAATCGATTCTTTAGAATCAATTCACTAAAATGAACGGTTATATGAATCGATTCTTTGATTCTTTTTTTAATGGTCGTTATAATGGAAGAGTCTTTATAAAAGGTGGTCGTACAAATTAGTTTAGACTGTTTTAGTATTTGAATTAGTTGATCTAGGTCAGGGGCTCTCAATATTTTTCTGCCATGGAACTCTAAATAATTAACGTTCTTTCGGCGGAACACCTGATAAAAGTACTATCTCGTGTAGCCGCTGTAACCTTTCCACGGAACCATAGGGCNCCTTGAATTTCAACACTGAATTGCTACTTCATGATTGAAAAAGTTAAGAGGATATCTGGCATAAACTAACATGTTTATTAAAATATTTTTCAATCGAGAGAACATGTACTTTAGATACAATAATGAACTTATAAGAACTAGAAAAGCCTATACAAATTTTGAACAAAGATGGCACATTAGTTATGGGTCTGCACTATGGTTACGATGAACTGGTGCTGTCTCCAATGAATCCCATACAGCTTCAAAACAATGAGAGTACCAGCTTATCTAGGATCTACAGAGGGATGGTGCCCAAGACTTTTCACATTACCAACATTATGCCCTAGGTTTCAAAACTATGAAAGCTTAATCTCTGTAAACTCTCTGCCAATAAAAAGACTGTCATAGACCTACATTGCTTTATACAATTTACTTTAAGTTATATAACAATTGCATAGATTCACTTCAAAAATTAAAAGCAAAACAATTCATCCATGATCAATTCAAATTCTGATATCTCTTTCTTATTTAAATAATCTGACAGGCTACTAAAATTAAAAATAAAATGAAGAAATAAAAATTAAAGTTACCTAAAAATGTTTAAGAAAGTGTCTATTTATTTAAATTGAAAGAAAGATATTAATAAATCAAGAAATCCATTATGGTATATGTTTACAAAAATATTTCTATTCACTTAATATGCAAGGAAAATCATACATTTCAGAGTTAGGTTGTTAAAAACAAAATTTATAAAGATTTTATTTTAAAATCAAATTGCTAATAAAAAAATTAACAAATATACCTTTTGCATATCATAATGGAGACCCCTAATGGCAAAACCTGGTTGATAGTCCAATTGTCTAATTTCTTGAGGATACTGCAAAAAATAAATTTTAAGAAAGTTTTTTTCCTGTAAACATAGAAAGCAAATACTCAGAAAAAAAAAAGACTACCATGGAGACTCGTATGTTTTTGGAAAAGCAGTACAGTGTCATTAAAAAATCTAGAGCAGTTTTTAAAGCTATAGAGCAAAGGATGAAATATTTAAGACATTGATAATTTTATGTCAAATTGTATCTAAAAACAAATAAAGATTACACATTTTTCTAACAGTTGATCTTCTGTCAATGTTTAAAAAATATGCTTACATTTTTTTCTACTGATTTACAAATTTTCCCGCTTTGTGTCCAACAAAAAAGGCAAACACGGGGTTCCATTGCACACATATATATATATATATATATTAAATTGCTCTTTCTCAGAAACTGTTTACCCGGTTTTACGCAAATGTTTCGTTTTGACGTACTAATATGACATAAAACATATTTTTTCTCACAGAACAATTTTGTTTTCAATTATTCTTAGATAGAATAATCGAAAAGTCAAAACAGTTGTTGAAACTGTGTTATTTATTTACCCAGTACATTTATTTACCTAGTTAAAAGGTTTTGGTTTAAGTATACATAAAAAAAATATCTTTATTTACTATAATTTGACATTTTAATTTTACGTAAATTTTATTATACTTCTGTAAAAATAATGTACGCCTTTTTATCAAGCAACGAATTTTTAGTAAAGTGTACATAAAATAAGCAGTTCTTATGTAGATACCTAAATTTTATGTATACCTAAATTTTCCTTCATTTTGCTCCAATACGACATTTTAATTTTATGTGAATTTTGACCTACGTATGACGTAAATAATGCGTAAAATATAATGTTCTCTATTATACCTTGTAAAAAGTGCTTGGTAAAATATAAACAAAAAGGAACAAATTTATTTAGAGAAATTTTCTGTTTCTTGGATAACCACTCTTCACTATAATTTGACGTTTAAACTTGCGTAAGTTTTCACATATTGTTGACGTAAGTACTATTCAAAAATAACGTGTTCATTCTAACCTAGTAAAAAGTGGTTGGTAAAATATTCGTAAAATAAACGAATTTGTTTAAGTAAATTTTTTTGTTTCTGGGGTGGCCATTTTTTGCTATAATTCGACGTTTCAATTTTGCGAATGCTTACTAAAATTTAAAGTCGAAATATACGTATATTTTTTACGTAAAATTGATTTTTTTTTTCTACATGGGATATTCTCGAATGTCCTAAAGAATTTTTTTTTATAAATATAATTTTTTTTGTACTTTTCAACATGCTCTAGATCGTTATTCTACTCCTAAGAAATTAAAGAATTTGACTTATTACTGAAATTAAGCAAAATTTCATAACAGATGTCAAAGTAAATCAATATCTCATCCTCTTCTTCGAAATATAAACTTCAAAATATTTTTCTTACCTTAAATATACTGTCCCTGTGAGAATTATTAAACACATTATTATATTCTATGTAAAATCTCAATTATCAGGTGGTACTATACAGCGTTATTGTTTTTACGCGACTGAAACCGGTTTGCACTTGTTTATGTTCGTGTATGAATTGGTTAACATTGTAATGCAATACGTTAAAAATAAACACAAATGGGAAGTATATAAAAAATCTCCCAAATAAAACCTATTACATGTGTGTTTATATATAAAAGCATTGCATACAAACTCGTGCAAAACACGTAATTATTAAAGCACAACAGTGAGTCTAATAATTTGGTCTAATTATTACAATATACTAATATAATACCTGATATAATAAATACTCTATAATTTATGTAATGTATCGTGTAATTTATCCAATCGTCGAATTTATATTGTATATCGTCTAATTTAACCAATTGATACACGAACGTAAACAAGTGCAAACCGGTTTAAGTCGCGTAAAAACAATGTTTTACAGTACCACCTAATAATTGAGATTTTACATAGAATCATACAGTGAGTCTACTAATTTGGAAAGGGGTAGTACAATCAGTGCAATCTGCTCATAAATATCTCTTAAAATGTTTTGTTTCAGCGAAACTGTCAGTGTCTGTTTATCCTCACGAAAGGATAGCAGATATCGGGGAAGTCGTGACATTCAACTGCAGCGTAAGAGGCTATCCAGTGTCCAATGTCAGATGGTCGAAAAACGCCAAATTCATTACGGACAGTAACAGGATGCGGGTGATTGCCAGGAACCAGCTGATGGTGACGTCAGTGCGGAGAGAGGATCATGGTTTGTATCAGTGCTTCGTCAACAACGACAAAGATTCCGCTCAAGGGGCAGCACAACTTCTAATTGGAGGTAAGGAGATTCTCATTAATCATTTGCAGCATTTTTGTGCAATATTTTTGAATCCCTCCTACTTTTTTGTTTTGAAGGGACATACTTCCCCCCTAACCTCTTGTCACACGTCACGCTAAATTACGTAAACAACATGGAATGAAAATTTACCGTACTGTATGGGAAAAATATTTCTGGTAAAACGAAACAACATACAATTCTGGTTTATAAATTCAAAATATACGGTATTTCAACCTTCCATATAAGGTAATAGCTTACCCGCAAGTCTTGTTTTAAATTTTATAGTTTATTTTATGACCGTCGGTAAACAACTGGTGACCTCATGTTCAATTTCGTAGCCTTGTCATTTCGAACGCAACCCAGAAGACAAAGGAACTTCTGGATCGAGTATTGGGATAAATTTTGCCTTTGTGGAGGACTTTGTGATGGTGCTAACCCGCATTTGTGTTACATGAAGAAGAAGACCACGAGAACCTCCCACGGTTAGCCTGAAGGCGATGGGACTCTAACCCATGCTGCTTCTACCATTGAGTTTCTTCCACTTCAGCCCTGTGGTCGGGGCAAGCCGGATGCGGAATTCGTATCGACTTGGATACGAACCCGGTTCGCCTCATTGGAAGGCAAACGCTCTATCCTCTGAATAATCGCGGCTCTTCAAGTCTTGTTTTTAAAAAAAATATAGATCTTATTACCAAATATTTAGTTAAAAAACACAAAGCTGAAATGTAAATTTAGTTGAATGAAAGTTTTTTATGCTTTAAGGCATGCTTTAAGGTATCATGCTGAAATTATCACATTTTACGGCATTTACCAAATTTTAACACACATTATAAAACAATATTTATTTTGTTAATTTCCCCCAAAACATTACAAGATCGCTTTGGTAAAAACTACCTTGCTTTTCAGTGGGAAAAACCACCGCTAATTTCACCCTGTTTTTGTAGTTCCGACCTTGCTTTTATTCTAGGTGTGTATTAGCAGTTCTTAAACAAAACAAGTACTGTAAATTAGAATTCCGATTTTTTTTAAAATTCGAAGTATGTTTGTTACTGAAATTTGTGAACATAGGAAACTGATATGGTTAAATATATACTTATTTCGATAAAAAAATATGACAATAATAATATAAACTATAATTACATAAATTACTTTTCAGCTGATTTTAAAATTTCATCAAAATGCTTCTTCTCTTTCAAAAGCATCTCTTTGCTACAAAGCGTTGAAATCTTAAGGATCCCCTCCAAAACTGTCTCAATTTTATTGGAGACTTTTTTTATAACAGTTCAAGCAGTAAAAAATCTCTTCACACTATTTTAAATAGACAACATATGTTATTTTGCGAATCTTAAATATGCTGGGTGTAAGAAATTAGGAGAATTTGCAGTCTTGGTCAATTATCTCTAGAACTGCTGGGCCGATTTTAAAGAAATTCGATATGTATATACACTGATACAATACAAAACAAATGACCATTCAACAATTGTAATACTCAAGCATGATCGTGCGTAACACTCGTTGTAGTCGGAAGGTATGAAATTGCTACAGGACAATTCAGGACAATTGCCTCAGGAAATAATAAACTGCCTTATTTCAAGTATGAAATCATGCTTCAAGGTCAGTAAGAGGGGACCATTCCGCCTAGTAACCATTTTTTGTTGTTGTTGTTTGTTCTGCAACCGCTGTTTTATACCTTCTAACTCCAACAAGTTTTATGCACGATCATGCGCGTGTCTTACAATTGTTGAATGGTTATTCGTTTTGTATTGTATCAATGTACAGTTCCTGGACACATTATTAGAGGCACTATAAGATTCTACGTAAAATCTTAATTATCAGGTGATACTATACAGCTTTATTGTTTTTACGTGACTGAAACCAGTTTGCACTTGTTTACGTTCGTGTATCAATTGGTTAAATTAGACGATATACAATATAAATTCTACGATTGGATAAATTAGACGATATATTATATAAATATAGAATATTTATTATATCAGGTATTATATTAGTATATTATAATAATTGAACCAAATTATTAAACGCATTGTAGTGTTTTAATAATTGCGCGCTTTGCACGAGTTTACAGGCAGTACTTTTATATTTAAACAAACATGTAATGGGTTTTAATTCAAGAGATTTCTTATATACTTCCTATTTGTATTTATTTTTAACGTATTGCATTGCAATATTAACCAATTTATACACGAACATGAACAAGTGTAAACCGGTTTCATCCGCATAAAAACAATAAGGTTGTATAGTATGACCTGAAAATTAAGATTTTACAAAAGATCTTATAGTGCGTCAAATAATTTGTCAAGGAACATATCAAATTTTCTTAAAATCGGCCCAGAAGTTCTAGAAATAATTGACCAAGTCTGCAAATTCACTTAATTTCCTACACCAATGAATTTCTAATAAGGCACCATTTCTTTGCTTCGAAACAGTCTATTTCGACAGAAGTTTTCATTCATTTAAATAATATTTCAAAATCAAATAATGATTCGGGTTTCTTTTAATTATTATTGACATAGCGAAATAAATTTTCCCCCTGAAAAAGTCCTACCTTCATTGTTTCTCAAAGCCTCAGAAGGAGTTTAATTTATATTAAATATGAAATTTTCATTTCTGTTGGAGTAAATTATATTTTCCATCCGTCGAGATTCTCCGTGACAATTCCAAATGAAAGTAAGTCATTAAGCAGAATATATGGAAACACACAGAAACATTGTTTAAGAAAATTCTGCGTACAATATTCGTCTCTAGTCAATTTACAAGTACCTTCCTGTGCGTGCATGAATACATTTAGTATATTTCTTTTCGACGGACTGATGAGTCTAATAATTTTTGTTCAAATACTCAGAAATTAGTTACTTTATATTTTTAACGAAATTTGGAAGCGTTTCAATGCGTATGATTAGTATATTTTTAACTTGGAATTAAGCATAAATATGAACACAGCAGTACAATGTGCTGATATTTTCTCAAATAAATAAGCTCGGATGCAACTAAATGCTTCAACAAAAATAATGAAGTTATTATTTTGAAATTATTTACTTCATCATAGATGCGACTTCTAACTATAACTTACGATTTAAATAAAAAAAATAGAGTGGTTACGATTTAACTATTACAAAGCAAAATGTATGTAATAAATTATAATCTCTTGTTCAGAATGCTCTTCTTAAAAATTTATGGTTTAAAAAAAAGGTTTTAATATTGTAATTAAGCGTGCGGAGAAATGTATATGAAGATTTACGAACGCTACTGGAAGCATCATTTTTAATGAGATTTTCGGGATCGCTGTAATTTCTCATTGTTACAGGAAATAGTGCGTCAAAACAAACGTTATTTTGAGAAAAAAAAATGTCTTTATTTATTTAATAAATCTTACAGAAAGCAGAAATCCCACTGTGAAAATGGTACACTTAAATGATTTTTCTCTATTTAAAATTCAACTCTCTGTAGAAGATTTTCAGAAATTTATGTTGTTAGTTTGGGTCATAAATGAGTGCTAATATTTACTTTAAGCGAGGAAGGAATAATGTCTTGGAAATTAGAAAAATATCATAGAACTTAATTTTTCCTAGTTGATGGTTTTAAATTATATTCGCGTCATCGTCATATAAATCAAGGGGTTTGAAAAAAGTAATACATTAATCGATTCCAGTTTTCGTTTTAAAAAATTATTTAATTTCTAAACTATTTCTAAACTTATTTATATTGTAAATGTTTATTTTAAATCATTTCAAAACTTTTGATAGATATGTATTTGTTCAGAACTTAATGTTTCTTATATGAAATATTTTTATATTAAGTATTTCATATTAAATATTTTTTATATTGAATATTAAATTTATTCTTATTGGATTAATTTTATTAATTACCCTTTCTTTATTAGGTGAATAAATTTTAAGCTTAATAAATTCCAGGGATATTATAATTTTATACATAAAAGCACAGTAAAAACTAACATAAGGTGTATAACAATTATCGTTTCAAATGTAAATTTTCAGAAACATCAGCTAAATTTACTCAATTACGAATCACATATTGATCCCGTTTAGAGGGATTCCTATAGAGCACAAATGTTTTATATCTTCAACTAGTGGTGAATTGCAGAAAACGGTATATTGTATTGACCGTATTTATAGTATGCGTCATAAATCGTATGTATCGTATAGTGTGCATATTGCAAACCATATATATCACAGAAAATTAAATATTCTGTTCTATAATTCAGCTTACCAGCTGAATTATATCAAGCTTATCTTTAAATTTTAATGCTTTACAGCCGTTCATCTTCATAATTGCCTACCGATATTCATTAAACTTGAGATTAAAATTCCTACTTTCACGCTTTTCTGCATACATTTTAACAAAGGTAGTACATTTAGCATCTACTTAATGTACTACCTAACTGCTATTTTGAATTCTACAATATATAAANAAATTTGGAAGCGTTTCAATGCGTATGATTAGTATATTTTTAACTTGGAATTAAGCATAAATATGAACACAGCAGTACAATGTGCTGATATTTTCTCAAATAAATAAGCTCGGATGCAACTAAATGCTTCAACAAAAATAATGAAGTTATTATTTTGAATTTATTTCATCATAGTTACTATTTCTAACTATAACTTACGATTTAAATTATAAATAGAGTGATTTCGATTTAACTATCACAAAGTAAAATGTATCTGTAATCTCCTGTTCAATTTAGTTCTGAATGTTCTTCCTGAAATTTATGGTTTAAAAAAAAAGCTTTTAATATAGTAATTAAGCGCGCGGAGAAATGTATATGAAGATTTACGAACGCTGCTGGAAGCATCATTTTTAATGAGATTTTCGGGTTCGCTGTAATTTCTCATTGTTACAGGAAATAGTGCGCCAAAACAAACATTATTTTGAGAGAATTGAAAAAAAAAATATTCTTTATTTATTTTATAAATCTTCCAGAAAGTAGAAATCCCACTGTGAAAATGGTACATTTAAATGATTTTTCTCTATTTAAAATTCAACTCTCTGTAAAAGATTTTCAGAAATTTATGTTGCTAGTTTGGGTCGTAAATGAGTGCTAATATTTACTTTAAGCAAGGGAGAAATAAGGGCTTGGAAATTAGAAAAATATCATAGAACCTAATTTCTCCTAGTTGATGGTTTTAAATTATATTCGTGTCATCGTCATATAAATCAAGGGGTTTTGAGTAAAGTAATATATTAATCGCTTTCAGTTTCTTTTAAAAAAATTATTTAATTTCTAAACTATTTCTAAACTGATTTACATTGTAAATTTTTATTATAAATCATTTCAAAACTTTTGTTATTTGTTCAGAACTTAATGTTCCTTACATGAAATATTTTTATAGTAAGTATTTTATATTGAATATTTTTTTTGAAAGATTTTCATATTAAATATTTTTTTATATTAAATATTAAATTTATTCTTATTGGATTAATTTTATTAATTAACATTTAGTTATTATTTGAATACATTTTAAGTTTAGTAAATTCTAGGGATATTATAGTTTTATACATCAAAACATAGTAAAACTAATGTAAGGTGTACAACAATTATCGTTTCAAATACAAATTTTCAAAAACATCAGCTAAATTTAATCAATTACAAATCACATATTGATTTTTATATTGAATATTAAATTTATTCATAATGGATTAATTTTATTAATTAACATTTATTTATTATTTGAATAAATTTTAAGCTTAGTAAATTCTAGGGATATTATAATTTTATACATCAAAACATAATAAAACTAATGTAAAGTGTACAACAATTATCGTTTCAAATCTAAATTTTCAGAAACATTAGCTAAATTTAATCAATTACAAATCACATATTGACTTTTATATTGAATATTAAATTTATTCTTATTGGATTAATTTTATTAATTAACATTTATATATTAGGGGAATAAACTTTAAGCTTAATAAGTTCCAGGGATATTATATTTTTATGTATCAAATCATAGTAAAATTAACGTATGGTGCACAGCAATTATCGTTTCAAATCTAAATTTTCAGAAACATCAGTTAAATTTAATTAATTACAAATCACATATTGATTTTTATATTGAATATTAAATTTATTCTTATTGGATTAATTTTATTAATTAACATTTATTTATTAGGGGAATAAACTTTA
Source organism: Parasteatoda tepidariorum (assembly GCF_043381705.1). Taxonomy (NCBI): domain Eukaryota; kingdom Metazoa; phylum Arthropoda; class Arachnida; order Araneae; family Theridiidae; genus Parasteatoda; species Parasteatoda tepidariorum. The sequence goes on from NC_092204.1 coordinate 9,500,353, forward strand.
AGCTTAATAAGTTCCAGGGATATTATATTTTTATGCATCAAATCATAGTAAAACTAACGTAAGGTGTACAGCAATTATCGTTTCAAATCTAAATTTTCAGAAACATCATCTAAATTTAATCAATTCAAAATCACATATTGATTTTTATATTGAATATTAAATTTATTCTTATTGGATTAATTTTATTAATTAACATTTATTTACTAGGTGAATTTAGGCTTAATACATCCCAGGGATATTATAATTTTATACACCAAAACATAGTAAAACTAATGTAAGGTGTACAACAATTATCGTTTCAAATCTAAATTTTCATAAACATTAGCTAAATTTAATCAATTGCTAAATTTAATCAAAATCACATATTGATCCCGTTTAGAGTGATTTTCATAGAACACAAATGTTTTATATCTTCAACTAAATTAATTACATAAACGGTATATTGTATTGATTGTATGCATAGTATGCGTCATAAATCGTATGTATCGTATAGCGTGCATATTGCAAACCATATATATCACAGAAAATTAAACATTCTATTCTATAATTCAGCTTACCAGCTGAATTATATTAAGCTTATCTTTAAATTTTAATGTTTTACAGCCGTTCATTTTCATAATTGCTTACCGATATTCATTAAACTTGAGATTAAAATTCCTACTTTCACGCATTTCTGCATACATTTTAATAAAGGTAGTACATTAATTATCTACTTAATGTACTACCTAACTGCTATTTTGAATTCTACAATATGTAAACAATTTTATTTACTCTTATTTGAATGCTACTATATATATAAGCAATTTAAACGTATATATGAGACCTGATAGTTGTGCATTAAAGACTTTATGCGACGACCAAACTAAAAAAAAATAATCTTACCTTTATTATTACTTTTCTACTTTTTTAAATATTGTGGTAATCTTATACTCATTTCTGTGAATCTTATTCTTGTACATAGATGATTCCCAGCAGCAGTAGCTAGACTGAACTTGTGAAGTTGTTATTTTATATTTTATTAAAATTTTTATTACATTTAAAATAAAGATTCTGAATTTATTTTACTTTCAGCTAACTTATTTATATTTACTTGCAGACAATCCTCCAGAGTTTTTACACACATTCGAAAACATGACAGTGAATCCTGGGTCTTCGGTGTCTTTGAAATGTTCGGCTTCAGGCAATCCTCTACCCCAAATCACGTGGTCTTTGGATGGAGCGCAGGTATTAAATAAACTCCTAATTCTTAAAATGATTTAAGCCTAAAGCATTTGTTTTCTCCATTTCATTTCATCTTTAGTAAAATTTACTTTTTTGCTAAATTTTGAGTTCGACCCTGATCGGATTTGTAGGTAAAATATTGCAATAGACTGGAATGAACTGTAATCCCAACCATAGCAATACTTTATATGAGTTTAACCCCTTAACCCTTATATTTCAAAAATATGGATCGAAATTGGAAAATTTTTTTGACTGTTTAATTTTTTTTTTAAGTTATTATAAAAGTTAGAAAATGGCTTTTTATTACAAAAATAAAATTTTAAGTGCAATAACTACTGTATTTATAATTTTTACACACACATAAAAAACTAATGGATTTCACACACACTTTATTCAATTAGATCAAATTAAACAAAGTTTTGAAACTAAATATAATATAACTAGTATAATGTAATATAAAAACACAACAATGTGATTTTCAATACGTAAATTTTACAAATCTTTTACAGTATGGTGTATCCCAAAACACGAAACTGCACACAAGCCCATAACGCACTCTTTGCCCTCGACTGAAGCGTAACAGGTGAAAAACTTGAAACACTAATGCCATCTATTAGGAAAATAGTGAATTAAATATCCTAAAGTAGAAACAAATACTGTTCGGGCATCACAAAATAGAAATGTTAATTTTTCTCCTGCCAGAAGACAGTTCGCGCATCACAAATAACAAAAGATTTCTACTAACAAGTTATTGTTAAATTATTCCTCCATAGCTGAACAGCTAATGTCATTTCGCGATCTTCAGCCATGGAAATTAAAGTTTAATTTTAATTTTTTTTTCGCAGGTACCTGAAGATCAGAGTTTTAGATCCGGTGATTACGTTACTCTAGAAAACACTGTTATCAGTTATGTAAATATTTCAAGAGCGGGAGTTGAGCATTCTGGTGAGTTCACGTGCGCAGCTAAAAATGATGCGGGGGAGGTAGAGCACAGCAGCTGGGTCAGGGTGCCCGGACCACCATTCGTGAGAACCATGAAGAATCAGACTATCGTAGCTGGAGAGATGATGAAGATCAGGTGTCCAGCGGGAGGATATCCGATACATAGAATTTCTTGGGAAAGAGGTAAGCAGTAAAATATAACAAAATATATACATAAAATATATATTTTTGAATTATAAAGTTACATTTTAGTATTTTAAATTTTTTCAAATTGGGTTCGAATCCCAACGATGGCTTTTAGATGCACCGACCACAGTGATGACGTGAAATATCCTCAGTGGTAGATGGATCATGCGTTATAGCCAGGGGTCTGTTTAGAAGAAATTTGGGTCCGCTTCACAAAATATCTTTTCATAAAAACGGACCCTTCACAAAATATTTTAACTTAGAAACGGACCCTTCACAAAATGATTTAACTTAGAAACGGACCCTTCACAAAATGATTTTTCTGTTAATCGGACCCTTCACAAATTTGTTGATCTTCATTATTATTTTGTTAATCGAATAAACCCTTCCCATGGCAGAAAACAAGAAAGATGGATGTAAACGAATTAAGTTTTGTCTTCGGCAGACGATTCTTCCCTTATTCGTCCGAAATGAATATTCTGCGTTCAGCAGTATAGACTAAATACCAAATATTTGTATGTTGCATCTCCAACTTAGAAGCAGCAATTGCTGTTTATTTTTGAAAATTTAATTTTTTTTGCTATAATTTTACAGTGCCGAGCATAATCTTGCATCTATTTACAATTTAAAAACTCCTTGAGAAAGTTTTTTTCTATAACCGGGCCCTATTTGCACAAATTCATAAAAGCGGACCCTGGTGGAAAGAATGCGAATAATTTTTTCACAATTTCACGAAAAACGGACCTTTCACAAAATGTCTGGAGGGACCCCTGGTTAGAGCCCCCTTGCCGCCTAGCTAACCGTGGCAGGTTCGCGTGGTCTTCCTCTCCATGTAACGCAAATGCGGATTAGTTTCATCAAAAATTCCTCCAGGAAGGTAAATTTCTCCCAATACTTGATCCAGGAGTTCCCTTGTCTTCTGGATTGGGTTCAAAATTACAAGGCTACAGAGTTGAACATTAGTCGTAGTTGGCGTGCATCGTAGTCGGCGTTTCTGCCAAGGTAGGCGTGCTCACATCACGTCTGACGGTCACCAATGTGGGGAGTAGTAGTAATCAACCATGTCAACCTTCATCTATGGAAAGGTACCCCAACGTTGAATCGAGTTAACAGGTCTTATATACTAGGGAATCGGAATAGTATTTTTGTAGTGGTAGATACACTACAATCACTAAATTTCTGGTGCACACGACAAAAGTTAAGCAAGTTACGCGACCCTGAACGCACACCCATGTGGTTAACCGGAACGATGCGCGTTGTTGAGTGTCAAAACTTCCTTTTTTATACTTTGCGTTATAATCATGTTCGGATCTTTCATCTATGGCAGGGATGGCGAACCAATGGCACGCGTGCCATTTATGGCACGCGTGCCATTTATGGCACCCGACACAATACTTCGGGCACGCCACCGATCACATTTGTTTTTACACAAATGGCATTACACTATGAAGCATATGTAACAATTAAATTAAAATTCACANTTTAAACGTATACTTTTAAATTTCAAACCTGTCTATAACGATAACCTGCCTATAACAATATTTTATTTAGGTCCCTACAGTATCGTTATAGACAGGTTTTACTGTCATCTAATCTGCAACAATATAGGTCACACTGGTGTTACTTTAAGTTGAATTACGCGTATAAATGAGACATTGCAAAAGTTTTTTTTCAATGTAAATAAAGAGTTTTGAGTTGATAGTATTTAGTATTATTATTTTCCCAATAATCACGAAGTCACAATTATTTGACGGCACGTCTATGATCTCATCAAACAATTCTCTAGAAAAAATGGCACGTTGGTGTATAAAGGTTCGCCACCCCTGATCTATGGCATCCTCTCTACACCTAGCACAAATGTCACGAGCAGCTTTTGCAGTCTTAGAGCCTTGGTTAATAGCGCAAATTAGAAAGTGTTGAAAATGCTAATTTCTTTCCACTCCATTTTAATGATCTGAAAATTAATATAAATTTAAATCGAATAAAATAACAAAACATCATTTTTACAATGATTTAAACCAAAACATTGCATTATACGTTTCCAAAAACATATAATGAGATTCAAAATGTAAAATTAAAAAGAACAAACTACCGAGAACCGACCTAATGTAAAAAGAGCTAACTTTATTTTGATAGTTTATGAAAGAACTGGAATTTTTACCAAAACAGACCAAACAAAATCCTATTATAAAAAGAAGAAAAAAACATAAATCAGCATTCTCGTCAATGTTCGCTTTCAAGTCAATAAGAAGCATGAGATTTGTGGAATGCAATTTACGAGTTGTAGAATAATAATTTACCTTTCTCCATTTTAGTTTTATAACTTCTTTATGACTAACAATAAAATTGTTGCTTGGAATTGCAGAAGGGAAAGAATATTTGATATTGAAACATGTTTCTTGAATTTCAGAAATTTATCACCGTATCAAAATTTTGAATGGAGATTGTCAAAGATCAATGCATCCAAATAAATTTCAAAGTTTTTTTTTTCCATATCAACAAAATGCAGATGTAGACCGTTTATTTAAAAGCTATTTTTTTACGATTTTAATAAAAAAAAATTTATAAAACCGTACATATAGAGATAAAATTTAGAAAAGGAAATATTTATTCCAAATTAATCCAACTGTTACAAAAGTCATGCAAATATAGACCGTTTATTTAAAAGTTACTTTTTTAAGATTTTAATAAAAAAAATGTTTAAAAAACCGTACATAAAGATAAAATTTAGAAATTAACTAATTAATCTAACTGTTATAAAAGCCATGCAGATATAGACTGTTTATTTAAACTTTGTTTTTTCACGATTTTAATAAAAAAATGTTTATAAAACCGTACGTAAAGATAAAACTTAGAAATTAACTAATTAATCTAACTGTTATAAAAGCCATGCAGATATAGACCGTTTATTTAAACTTTGCTTTTTTACGATTTTAATAAAAAAATGTTTATAAAACCGTACATAAAGATAAAATTTAGAAATTAACTAATTAATCTAACTGTTATATAAGCCATGCAGATATAGACTGTTTATTTAAACGTTGCTTTTAACGTTGCAATAGAAATGTTTATGAAACTGCACATATAAAGATAAAATTAAGAAAAGGAAATATTTATTCTAAATTAATTTAACAGTTACAAAAGCCAGCAAAAATAAAATGTGTAAAATTACATATATTAGGTGAAATTACGACGAAGGCAGATTTTCTTATCAGACCTGATAATAAAATATTTGAAACAGTGGCTGATAGAGAGAATGATTCGTTTCGCTTCATTTTAAATATTTAAATTCTTTTTAAAAATTTAAAAAATAGTATATTTTTTGTTTTAAGAAAACAAAGGAAATAATTAAAGCTACGCATCTCAAAAAGATGAATCCCAGTAACATTAAAAATAATATAAAAACGAGAAGTGTTAATAGCGTGAAATCTTCAGAAAGCACTTACAAAATTTGATGAATTTTAATATATTAGTATTAATATATTGCACACACCCTGCTCGCTGTTCCCGTATAACTGCTTTTGTAGTTCCTTTTTGATTGAATTTAATTTTAAATTTGAAATTTCCCTTCTTAAAAATTCAATAAAGTTACGTATTACATTTTGTGCAGGGGAGGGGATACACAACTGCACATTACTGAAAATTGATTGCAAAATAAAAAAAGGGCATTCTTTAGACTATTATGCATTAATTAGACTATTGCATAAATGCAATTATTAGACTATTTTTGTTCATATCATTTTAATTTCTAATGAGCAACTGTTGAATTAGGAAAGTCAATCTGGAAATTTTTCGATTGGTTTTAACTTCGAATTAATAAATAGCGAGGTCAGTTGTTTAAGAACAATTGAAAACTGTTTTATTACAATCATGCATTTTTTTTTGCGTTTAAAGTATGTGGTAAAAGAAATAATATTACATTGTTTCAGAGTTACATTTGAAAAATGAAGCATTAAATGCATTAAAAAATTACACGTTATGACACATTCAATATTTTTTTTTAAAAAAACTGCAGTTTTATTATCTATTCACTTTTTCTTAAAGGTGAAGAAAAAAATATAAAAAAGTCGTTCTTTAAAAAATATTTAACGCCTGTTTACGGCTTCGAACAACATAAAAAAGCTATTTAGATAAGAAATAACTATTTGTTAGAAAAAACGCGAATTGAACTATTAAATATACATAAAAATAGCACATAGCTTATATAAAAACCGCATTAACGTATTACTGAGAAAAATCTTCTTAATATAAAAAACACTCATAACAATATTAGATAACACAGGCCTACGATGAAAAAAATACAAGGGATCTGATAGCTGAACTTTGTGTATTTTTTGGTGCTGAAATGAAAAACAATAAGGAAAATTTTCTATCACGTCACGTTTTCTAGAAAAATTCAATTTTACTGGACTTTTTACGAATATTTACCGCGAATATTACCGTTTTTGAATTTCTTGCCTGACCAGCATTCTACTTTGGTTAAATCTACAAAAATACCCCTCTATGGCATATTTCGATCACAATCCCTCTCTCTGTCACAATCTCTCTCTACCAATAACTTCGCGAGAATTTTTAGCTAGGTTCGGTGACCTCTCAGGAACACTAGCAAGTGTTATAGGGAGTTCGAGTTTGAGACATTGTGAGAATTTGCCAAATGACTTTTGTTATATATGCGGCGAATATAGTGTTGTTAAAACTATGTCAGAAAACTTTATCATGCATATTTTGGCATGAAAATCGGAGACCAGGACAACTCATTGTGGCTCCTCATAAAGTTTGTGTACAGTGTCTCAGTGATCTACGCTTATGGCACCAAGGAAAGAAGACTGCTTTACGTTTTGGAATTCCTATGACGTGGAGGGAGACCCCAAAACACTTTTATTGTTATTTTTGTTCCTGCCATGTTCGTGGGTATAACCGAAAAATCAAAGACTAATATCTTATCCTAACATTCCATCGGCCATACGCTCCGTTCCTCATGGACCTGATGTGCCTGTGCTTTTGCCTCCAACTGAAATGCCAGTCATCTCTTCAGAGTCTTTAGACTCGGAACATGCAGAAGTTCAAGTCTCCGATACCAAGTAGAAGCCCTCTGTAGACGGTTCGCCTCAGCCCTTCTCTCAGGTTGTACTGAATGATCTGACTAGAGATATGGGCCTTTCGAAAGAGGCAGCTGAATTGTTAAGTTCCAGACTGAAAGAAAAACACTTATTGGATAAAGGAACATCTTTTTATTGGTACAGGAATCAAGAAAAGTGATTTATTAAGTACTTTGATGAAGAGGAGATCTTGTTCTATTGTTCTGATGCTCCTGGATTGATGAGCAAATTTACTGTCATCTACGATAAAGATTAGTGGAGACTGTTTATAGATTCATCCAAAGGAAGCTTCAAAGCTGTTCTTCTTCATCATGGGAGCCAGTATGTATCTGTACCAGTTGGACACTTGGTATATTTAAAAGAATGCTATGAAAACTTGGCTCTCGTCCTGACTAAAATAAAATATATCGACCTTAGTTGAACCATTTGCGGTGATTTGAAAGCTATCTCCATACTTCTTGGTCAGCAAGATGGATTTACGAAGTTCTCATGTTTTATTTGTGAGTGGGACAGCCGTGACAAGACACAACATTGGGTCAAAAAAGAATGGCCGAAAAGACAAAATCTTACCTCAGGCACCAAGAACGGTATTCGAAACAGATTAGTTGATCCAAAAAAGTATTGTTAACTTCGCTACATACAAAATTAGAAGTAATAAAGCAGTTTGTCAAGGCTGTTTCAAAAAGACGGTGATTGCTTCAAATTCCCGAGCAAAAAGTTTCCAGGTTTATCCCAAGCCAAGTTGAAAGGGGAATCTCTGTTGGTCCAGATATCCACAAACTCATGTAGGATAAAGATTTTGAGACTAACATGACAGGAACACGGAAAAAGAAGCTTGAGATGCTTTCAAAGATGTCGTCAATAAATTTCTGGGTAACTACAAGGATTCTGATTATAAGGAAATTGTCATGAAAATTCTGGTCAAGTTTGAAACTTTGGGTTGCTCCATGAATGTTAAAATGGATTTCCTTCACTCACATGTATGTGAACTTATACCCCGTAACTTTAGGAGCAGTCAGCGAAAAACAGGGAGAAAGGCTCCATCAAGTTATCAGAGATATGGAGCTTATGTCCCATCTTAAATATCAATTAAGATGGGACAAGAACATGCTTGCTGACTACTGTTGGATGATAACTCGAGATAGACCTGAGATTAAACATAAAAGAAGATCATCAAAAATAAGTTTCAGAGGAAAACGAGTATGTATTTAAATACAAACTTTTTTCATTTGTTTGTTTTATTTTTTGCTTCAAACTTTCATGTACACCTACACAATATTTTCTATTGTTGGTCAATCGTCAATTTTACGTAAGTTATATTAAAGAAGAAAAAAAGAAATTAAAATGGTATGCTGGTGATTTTTTTCTAGAAACTGATGTAAAAAGTTAAACACATGGATAGATATTTGTTTTTCTCTCCACCTGACGTGACTTGTGCAATCTGGCAACAGTATATTTTATTCATTTCAACCAATTAAAAAGTAGCCGATCACTCAAAAATCTATTTACTTTCACAAGATTAAATTATACATAGATCAAAATGAATGACGACGACAGTTGTTACCAGAAGGTGCATACAAAATTGTTTGAGAGAATTCCTTTCCAAATAGGATTTTAGTAAAAACATTAGTATAGATTTCACAAGAAAATCTGACTGATCTGAGAAAATGAAGGTCATTTTCGAAATCAGCACATCAAATAACATATGAATCAACAATAACTTCTCTTGTATTTTTCAAAAACTTCAATTTCGCAGGCCTGTGTAATTATTCATAAACTAGGCTAGTTAACGTTAGTGATAAACTACGCATGCTACAAAAATTTCCACAATTTCAATTACTTTATTCAATTTCTTGTTGCAACTACATTTTATAACATTTGTTTCAACGAGAAAAAAAAATTAAATTTCATATAATGAAATGGCGGTGTGCTTTTCCAATTTCATTTATAAATTGAATATTTTTCTTTTTATTTCTTCTAAAAAAATGTTTCAATTCAATAATTTGAATAAATAACTCTATTTTAGAATAGATAGAATGCTAGAAAGGGAATATTACTATTCTATAGAGAAAAAAAAACTAAGCAATGAAACCTTAATGAATTATAAGTTTTCTTTCAAAAATAAAACATTAAATATTTTGCGCAAATGTTAAATAAATTTTTGGCAGATTTTACTGCTTCTGCTTCTCATGTGATGTAGCTACAAAAAAAAATCCTGATAGTACAATTCTTCTTTTACTTTCATCATATTACGAGACGCTTTTAAATATTTAGCTTAAAATTAAAACAGTAAAATATCTATTATAATAGAAGACTAAAAAAGAAATTCTGACATAATTTTTAAACGATAGTTTAACCTTTTATATTAATAATGGAAAAAAACTGTCATTTATACGAAATCCCCAGATTATTATATTTGATTTAATTATAAATCCTCTACTCGAGGCTTACTATTAGTTTTAATAAAAATTGATATAAGAAAGCGTATTTTTTTACTAAAATGCAATTTTGAAACGGCTTTTAGAAATAATTCAATATAAAAATACCCTATTTTTCAAAAAAGTTTTCAATCAAATTTAATACCATTTTAATTGATTATAAAGCAACGTTCTGTTGAAAGAAGAGCAGGCATTTTCTAAAAAAGGGAAAAGACGGGAATTTAATTAACATTTGACAAGGATGGTTAAAAAAATGTAACATCCAGGATTTATTTGATAGCATCTCAGTTACTTTTAAATTTAAAGCAGATTTGTGATACCTTTGACACTTGGTAAGATGGTTTTAAAAAATAAAGAAAATCATAGTATCTTTAAAATTGAATCATTTCTCTACATCTGAAAAAAAAAAGAAAAAAAAAGACTAACAAAATTATTTTCTTCGCTGTTGATTGCACAAGGTTAATAAGGAAAATTATATTGTTTCAAGAAATACAATTAAATAATTTTCAAATATTAAGGAAATAATACAATTTTATGTTTTTTTCAATTTTATTCCCGACTTTAACAATTTTGGTTTTATTCGTAATAATACTTCCAAAGTACAAAATTTTTCTATTTTTTTCTATCAAAAAATAACACTTACTTAATATCATAAAAATAAGACTTTTCACCCTTTATCTAATGCGCTGTTCTTTAAAAGTAAGTAGGCAATCTTTTTTTTTCTGTGTTTTTCAATTTAAAAAGCAAATAGATGAAGTTTAAAACATGAAATATAGAGAAAAATGTGCTATAAATTGCTTTTTCTTATTTTCTTATTTTCAAATCAGAATTTGCAAATAAAAAAATACAACCTTGATTAAGAAACAGAAAACTTGTCAGAAAGATTTGTCAAGAAAAATATGAATTTTATTAGCGTGGTCTCTGTATATATATGTAATACAAAAATTATAAATACTTTTGTATTAATAACAACATTAAAGCTCTCTCGTTTTCATAAAATGTCTTTGGTAAAGAATAGGTGTAGAAGTTTTATTTTGGGACTTCAAGGCTGAAAACATACCATTGAATTATAATTAGATTTAAATTTCAAAAGAGGAGTTATTTTTAGAATCTTGTCTCTCTTTCACTTCCATATTAGGAAGCATTAAATGCTTATCGATGATGCGTAGAGTTGCAATGGTCTGAATGNGCACGAATTTGGTTTTCCAAGTAGGACCACAAATGCCCTATTGGATTAAGGTCAGGTGAATTTGGGGGCCAAGAACTGACTTGAAAGTCACTGGAATGGTCCTCGACGATTCGACCCTTATGACATGGTGCATTATCCTGTTGGTAAACACCATCCCTCGCAGGAAAAACTGTTCCCATGAATGGGTGAATCTGGTGTGCAACTATGTTCAAGTAGCGTACAGACGTCAGGGATTGTTCTATGAAGATCATGGGTCCTAATGTGCCCCATGAAAACATTGTTCCTGGGCGAGAAACTATGAAAACGTGGGTGATCCAATTGTTATAGATGGAGAGTGGTCATAATGCAATGGTTCTTCGGTGTATATATTTATATATATACGGGGTGAAGAAAAATAAGAAAAAAATCAATAAATCAGTAGTGATAAACACTACGAAGTCAGATTAAAGATTGAAAAACAGACACAATTAAAGAGCTTGGTGGAAGAATCAGGTAAGTAAACTTTTTAGGATCATTATTGAATCAGGGGAAATAACAAAAAAAATTTTTGGGTTGCATCAATATGGGGTATGTTTAATGTAAAAGAACTGGTTTTTCCTAAACCACATCAGTCTCTAGCATGTTTGCATGTTTTTAATTTGAGATTAGGCAGTGATAAATAAAGTAAAGAAATGAATTACTATAAACTGTAAATAAATAAGTTCGTAATACATAATAAATTGCAAACTATCTTCTAATAAATTGGTAATAAAATAATTCTGATACAACAATTGTTTTTTTGTTCTGAAAATCCATGAAGGACTGAGTCCATAAAGGACACACACATATGTTCATTTTTTTATACATTTAAACAAACATGTGATATTTTTTTTCGTAAAAGAGAGTTGTTTTTTATGATATGCTATATTTGTATATGTGCTATATTTGTGATATATTGCAAGATCATAGCCCGCAAAAAGCTGTTAGTAATTCATTTACCCGTATATAGCCAAGACAGTGTGAAAACGGCACAAAATATCAATGTGTAAATAAATCAGCATGTATAATTCAAAAGTCCGCAGGAAAATATTAAGAGGTACATGGTTATTGTACTTTGAAAGTAAATGTACCTTTTAAAGACAAATTAATAGCAGATAATTGTAAGAGACAAATTAATGCAGAATAAGAATTATTCTGCGCCTTGAAATTTCGGAGGTATTGTGTACTTTTTTAAATTCAATGGCAAAAATTTATCATTTTTAACGCCTGAAATCATAAGTACTCTTTAAGAATGCGGGTTTTAGTAACGAATGTGCTTGGGCTGAGGTCATCCAAATAGTTGAGTGAAATTGTACCAACAATTTAAACTGCAATAATGCATAATGCTAAATCCCTGAGAAAATTCGTTTTTTGCGCATCTCCCTCGAAATATTTAAAATGAAATATTTTGTTGTCGACAGTGACCTTCCTCGTATTTAAAATTATCTGTGTCTCAAATTACATCGCAGTCAAAGGAATGTCTTAAAATATTTCTTCGAGGCAATTACACAAGAAGAAAAAAAATTATAAAATTATCGTACTATAAAGACATTTCTGATTTAAAAAAAAGCATACATCTGGTAATAAAAACAAAATATACCGTATACCGGTGATCTTAATACAGCTCTCCCGGCTTTTCACAAAACAGCAATAAATCAGCTAGTGGTATATGTTCATTGAAATCTATCAAAGAGTTTATTCTAATATACTTCATTTGGGGGAGTGCTGTAGTGTGTTTACCACTACAAAAATGTAATTCCAATTCACGAGGATATAAAGCATGTTAACTCGATTATATGCTAGGGTACCTTTTCGTAGATGAAGGTTGACATACTCGATAACTCTTTCCAAACATAAACCTTAGCTTATCAGCTTCAAGAGGGATGACACAATTTAAAATTAATCCCACTTCACTGCCATATTCCTAATTATTTTTTACTTTATTCATTTTTTATTTATTTTATTTTATGAGTCTTTGAGTGAAAATGGCAGCCACCAATTTCAGTAATAGCAATTAATTTTCAATCACCAGTATGTGTTAACATCCTTGTACAACTAACTTTGAGTGCTTACCCCTCTATAGCTAAGTTTTAATTCCCTACTAAAGTAACAATTTTCACTACATTATATATTTTTTTACAGATGGTGTTCGTCTACCTGATAACCATAGGCAGACTGTTTATCCCAACGGGACACTTCTTGTTCGACAAGTCGAAAGAATGGTCGACGAAGGTCGGTACACGTGCACCCTCAGAAACAAAGAAGGCGAAAGCGCTAAGGGAAGCGTTTATATTACTGTCAGAGGTAAATTAAATTTCATTAGTTACTGAAATAAAAAAAAAGAAAAGAAATCACCAAGGTCAATTTGCACCTGCTATATATTTAGTGTTCTTTAAAATACACTTAGTAGCATGAATTTATTGTACAGGCCAAATTATTTGACGCACTATAATTATCTATGCAAAATCTTAATTATCAGGTGATTCTATACAGCTTTATTATTTTACGCCGCTGAAACCGGTTTGCACTTGCTTGCGGTCGTGTATCAATTGGTCATGTAATACGTTAAAAATAAATACAAATAGGAAGTCTTTAAAAAATCTCCTGAATAAAAGCCCATTACATGTATGTTTAAATATAAAAGTATTGCCTATATTATTAAAACACTACAGTAAGTCTAATTATTTGGTCTAGTTATTATAATATACTAATATAATATCTGATGTAATAAATAGTCTATATTTGTATAATGTATCGCCTAATTTATCCAATCGTTGAATTTATATTGTATATTGTCTAATTTAACCAATTGATACACGAACGTAAGCAAGTACAAACAGGTTTCAGTCACGTAAAAACAATAAAGCTGTATAGTATCACCTGATAATTAAGATTTTACATAGAATCTTACAGTGCGTCTAATAATTTTGTCTAATTATCATAATCTTCTTCAGGAGCGCAACAGCCC
>NC_092204.1:9515788-9530040 GCF_043381705.1 Parasteatoda tepidariorum
CCTGCTAATAACATGTAGGACCACCTTTAGCCCTCAAAACTGCTAGCACCCGCCGTGGCATTGATTCCACAAGGTGCTGATAGGTAGTCTGAGGTATCTGGTACCAAGCTCTCACCAACTGGTCCTGCAATTCCCTCACATTGCGAGGGGGTAGCGTGGCAGCATGAGTTTGATTTTCCAAGTCGGACCACAAATGCTCTATTAGATTAAGGTCAGGTGAATTTGGGAGCCAAGACATGACTTGAAAGTCACTGGAATGTTCCTCGACGATTCGACCCTTATGACATGGTGCATTATCCTGTTGGTAAACACCATCCCCCGCAGGAAAAACTGCTGCCATGAATGGGTGAACCTGGTCTGGAACTATGTTCAAGTAGCTTACAGACGTCAGGGATTGTTCTATGAGGATTATGGGTCCTAATTTGCATATTTGCATCTCGACCTGCCCTAATGGCATACGAGTAGATACATAAAACATATATTAAATATACATAAACAACCAGAAATTATATCAACAACAATTATTTTAAAATCACAGATGTCAGTGGCAACAGCTCGACAGAAAAAGTACAACATCACAAGTAACAACACAAAAAGTACAACATCACAAGTAACAACACAAAAAATGTATAACATCAATGACATCTGCTAAAATCGAGCCATTATAGAATTAAAAGTGAAAGGTATTTGGGCCAACAAGCCCTTAAGACTTTGTGGTTAAAAATACGTCAAGACCCTTATTACTTTATAAGGTCAACAGACCCTTTTATTTAAAACAAACCGTGGCTCAAAAGTTAAAACCAAGCTGCACAAGATCATCCCAAAATTTCTCGACAATTGTGGTGTCTCTACAATACAAAACATATGATTGATCATTTATAAGATGAGCTAAAAGCTCAAACAAAATCGACATGGCCACGCAGGGCCAGTAGAGATGGTCAATCAAAACATCACCATTAATACATCGTACACTTAACACAGATGATCTAGCAGTTAAAATCAAAACCCAATACGGGCCCTCACACATTGAAAAAAATCAAAAGAATAATACATAAAAAATATAAAATCTCAAGAAGGAAAGATTAAAATAGTCCCAAAGTTTAAAAGTAACATTATGACATCACACATTAAAACAATGGAATAAATAGTTAAAATTATGACCCATAACCGGGCCAAGACATGATTAAAATCCCAATATTTAAAAATTTAAAATCAGAAAAAGGTTAAAAGCCCAGGAACAACCAACCACTAGTTGATCTCAAGGTCTAAATTTAGTAAATTTATAATAATAAATAATAAAATAGTAAAACATGATACGGTTGAGACACCCAAATTAGTGGTCGCGGATTCAGAATTATTATTAGACTTCCCCCAGAATATCCTCCAATGTTTTTTTAATGATGGATTTAATTATACCCCTGCAGGTCGAGCTTGAAAAGCATTGGACTTAATCTAAATTATGAAAATGTTTTCCACGGAGTGTTCGGAATCTTGGGCAATGCAAAATCAAGAGGTCAACATTTTGAAATTCACCACAATAATTGCATGCCGGGGATTTGTTAAAGAGTCTACTTTGATGGTCACCGAACACCCCATGGCCCGTTAAAAATAGGTTTAAATAGCAGTTCGCCTGCAGTATTATGTCTTGGGTCTTTTACGAATTTATAAGCCTGTCTACTTTTTTCAGAATCCTGCAGTCTTGTTTCCATCTCTTATTTGTATAATCTTTGACCATTATTTTAACTTGGGCGATGGTGCTCGGGGACTCAATAGTAATACTACCGAGACCGATGGCATCCTTTGCAACTCGATCCGCCTCCTCGTTGCCATCTATTCCTATGTGATGGGCCTTTACCAAATTGAGTTTGATATTGTTTTGCCAGAGTTCTTTGGTTTTTTCAACCAAAAGGGACACAGGTTTTGGATGATTTAAAGCTTGCAACGAGGAGAGCGAATCGGAGTATATTGTCGCATCGGGATAATTATTCTTCGCAAGCCAATTTAGGGCAGTTTTAATCGCCATCAGCTCGGCTTTATACACACTGCTGTTGTTGCTCATTCTGATGGAGGTCACCTCAATTGTTTTACCGTTAACCCTAACAGCAATGGTCCTAATGTGTTCTATGAAAACATTGTTGCAAAGGATGCCATCGAAACCATGAAAACGTAGGCGAGCCCATTGTTATAGATGGAGAGTGGTCATAATGTAATGGCTCTTCGGTGTATATATTTATCTATATACGGTGTGAAGAAAAAAAAGAAAAAAAATCAGTAAATCAGTAGTTATAAACACTACGAAGTCATATTAAAAAATGAAAAGCAGACACCGACACAATTAAGGAGCTTGGTGGAAGAACCAGGTAAGTAATCTTTTTAGGATCATTAATGAATCGGAGAAAATAACAATTTTTTTTTTTTTTTGGATTGCATCAATATGGGGTATGTTTAATGTAAAAGAACTGCTTTTGCCTAAACCACATCAGTTTCTAGTATGTTTGCATGTTTTTAATTTGAGATTAGGCAGTGGTAAATAAAGTAAGGAAAAGAATTACTATAAACTGTAAAGAAATAAATTCGTAATGCGTAGTAAATTGTAAACTATCTTCTAATGAATTGGTAATAAAATAATTCTGATACAACAATTGTTTTTTTGTTCTGAAAGTCCATAAAGGACTGAGTCTATAAAGGACCCACACAAACGTTCATTTTTTTATACATATAGACATACATAAGGTCTTTTTTTCTTCATAAAAAAGCGTTGTTTTTTTATGATATGCTGTATTTGTATGTATGCTATATTTGTGATATATTACAAGTTCATAGCGCTGAAAAAACTGTTAGCAATTCATTTACCCGTATATAGCCAAGACGGTGTGAAAACAGCACAAAATATAAATATGTAAATGTGTCAACATGTATAATTCAAAAATACACAGATAAATATTAAGAGGTACATGGTTATTGTACTTTGAAAGTAAATGTACCTATTATTAAGAGGCACATTAATGCAGAATGAGAGTTATGCTGTGCCATTAATTTTTGGAGGAATTGTGTACTTTTTTAAATTCAATGGAAAAATGTATAATTTTTAACCTCTGAAATCATAAGTACTCTTTAAGAATGCGGGTTTTAGTAACGAATGTGCTCGCGCCAAGCACGTCTAAATAAGTGAGGAAAATAATACCAACAGTTTAAACTGCAATAATGCATGATGCTAATCCTCTGAGAAAATTCGTTTTTTTATACACATCTCCCTCGAAATATTTAAAATTAAATATTCCTCGTATTTAAAATTATCTGTGTGCCAAATTATATCACAGTCAAAGGCATGTTTTAAAAGATTACGCGAGACACGAAGAAAAAAATTGATAAAAGTATAGTACTATAAATACATTTCTGATTAAAAAAATAAAAAAAAGCATACATCTGGTAATAAAAACTAAATATACGGTATTTAAGTCATATATTTGATGTTTTTTGTATTCATATAGTAAAGATTTACCGAATTCTTTGTTATGTTACAAGTCTTATTACCAGGCATTTAGTAATAGTTTCAATTCTGAAAAGTAAATTTAACTGAATAATTAGTTTTATGCCATGCTCTCATGATAAAATTTACCGAACCTTACCATATTTACCAAATTTTGACACACATTATAAAATAATATTTTACTGTTATTTTTTTCCAAAATCATTATCAAAGCACTTCTGTAGAAAATTATCACGCTTCTTGGTGTCCCCATAGAGCCAGAAACAAGGTAAATTTTACTATATTTTGGTAATTTTTTAAAGACTCTATCTGAGTTCGTAGACAGACATCTATTCATATATTAAACATATAGATAAAATACAGTAATAAACCTTAGCCTATCAGCTTCGAGAGGGATGACCCCATTTAAAATTAATCCCACTTCCCTGCCATATTCCTAATTATTTCCTACTTTATTCATTTTTTATTTAATTCATTTTATGCGTTTTTGGAGGAAAATGGCAGCCACCAATTTCAGTAATAGCAATTAATTTTCAATCAACAGTATGTGTTAACATCAGCGCAGCACTAACTTGTGTCCATCTTCATCTATGAAAGGTACGCCATCATAGAATCGAGTTAACATGTCATACATTTAAGTGAATTGGAATTGTATTTTTGCAGTGGTAGATACACTACAGTACACCCCCACCATAATTATATCCGTGATAGAATTCGATGAACGAATACCACTAGTTTATTCATTGCTGTTTTGTGAGAAGCCGGGAGAGCCGTATTAAGATCACCATTCTTTTTAAGTTCTGATAGTGAGGGCTATATTAATTTGACGGTCGAGATAGTTCGTGTGTTGCCATTAGCAGTCGAATGAATACGTTGTACGTTGTGTGTGATCGAAACTAAGTAGCAACATTACGAGAAGGTGGATAATGTTGCAGTCACAAGTAACACGCCAACTGTTCAGTGTAAACAATCCATCGAAGAAGGCGTTACTGTCAAGTTTGGCGTGTTCATATCGACGTGGGAGTTTCTGTCAAGGTAGGCATGTTCACATCACGTCCGGGTCACCAATGTGGGGCTCGAGTGTTTATCGGCAATGTCAACCTTCATCTATGAAAAGGTATTCCAACATGGAATCGAGTTAACATGTAATATATACCAGTGAACTGAAATTGTATTTTTGTAGCGGTAGATACGTTACACCCTCTGTAGCTAAATTTCAATACCCTATTAAAGTAACAATTTCTCAGCATTATATTTTTTTTGCAGATGGTGTTCGTCTACCTGATAACCATAGGCAGACTGTTTATCCAAACGGGACACTTCTTGTTCGACAGGTTGAAAGAATGGTCGACGAAGGTCGGTACACGTGCACCCTCAGAAACAAAGAAGGAGAAAGCGCAAAGGGAAGCGTTTATATTACTGTCAGAGGTAAACTAAAATTCATTAGTTACTGAAAGAAAAAAAATAAAACAAATCACCGAGGTCAATTTGCACCTGCTATTTACTTAGAGTTCTTTAAAATACACTTTCTAGCATGAATTTATTGTACAGTCCCTAAACAAAGTATTAGACGCACTATAAAAATCTATGCAAAATCTTAAATATCAGGTATACTATACAGCATTATTGTTTTCACGCAGCTGAAACCGGTTTACACTTTTTTACGTTCGTGTAACAATTGGTTAACATTGTATTGCAAAACATAAATACAAATAGGAAGTACATAAAAAATCTCCTGAATAAAAATCCATTACATGTATGTTTAAATATAAAAGTATTGCATACAAATACGTGCAAAACATGTGGTTATTTAAAAACTGCAGCGAATCTAATAATTTGATCTAATTACTATAGTATAATAGTATAACACCTGTTACAATAAATATTCTATATTTATATAATATATCGTCTCATTTATCTAATCGTCGAATGTATATTATATATCGTCTAATTTAACCACTTAATATACGAACGTAAACAAGTGCAAACCGGTTTCAGTCGCTTAAAGACAATAAAGCTGTATAGTATCACCTGATAATTATGAATTTTACATAGAATCTTGCAGTGCGTCTGATAATTTGGTCTAATTGTTATAATATACTAATATAATACGTGATATAATAAAAATTCTATATTTATATAATATATCGTCTATTTATCCAATTGTCAAATTTACATTATATATCGTCTAATTTAACTGATTGATACACCAACGTAAACACGTGAAAACTGGTTTCAGTGACGCAAAAGCAATAAAACTGTATAGTATCACCTGATAATTAACATTTTGCATAAGATCTTACAGTGCTTCTAATAATTTGGCCCCTTATTTACCTTAACAATACAAACCAAATTATTTTGATGTCATTGCAGTTCGTCCAGTTATAGAGCCCTTCAATCTCCCATCGTCCGTACAAATGGGTCAGAGACTGAGTATCAGTTGCACAGTCATCAAGGGTGATCCGCCCATCACCTTGAAATGGCTGAGGGACGAGGATATTCTCGAAAAGGATGGTGACATTAGAATCCATAACTTGGCGGATTACTCATCGACACTTCTGTTCGAATCGATCAAGCCAGAACACAGAGGGAACTACACCTGCGTTGCCAGCAACGAGGCGGGATCTGAACGCCACAGCGCAGCAATGGTAATTCATGGTATGCATGTTGCAACATAAAAATAATTGATACTTGAATAACATTTAACATTCATTTTATCATGAAAACTTTTTTGTCAAATGATATGGAAAATGATTCTTAAAATAATTGAAAACTATAAATCGTTTATTTATCTATATAGAATCTGATGGAGTAGAATTAATAGCCCCAAATTTGAAGTATGGAGATATTCGATTTAAGAATGCTATATTCTTCCAAAACTCACTGATCGACATCATCATCTAATTTTTTTGATGTTATAACTTAAATCACGCATGTTATAAAAATTGAAATTTCAGGACTTTTTATCAGTAAACTGGAAGAAAAAAATTATTTGAGTATTTAAAATAAAAATTTAATCATTATTTTGAAATATTACCTACATTTGAAGTTTATTTATTTGAAGTTTATTTTTTTTTAAATTAATATTTTAAGTTATTGAGTATGAGAAAAGTTCTATAATCTTATTTTCAAATATCTTATTTCCTAGCAATGACAAGACATGCTTGATGCAGCTGCAATTTTTTATAAAAAAGAATTTTTTTTTCAAGAATTACTAAATAATAAATGACAATTTGCTTAAAATAAAAGTTTAACTTTGACAGTTTAGTTTAACAGTTAGCTTTAACTCTGTACTTACATTTCCGCAGTCCGTTAAAATTGCTGACAGGATATTTTTTACTACAAGTTTAAGAGTTTATAATACTCCAATTCAGTACTAATTATTGAATCTTAAACTTTTTTTATTTTTCGTACTTCCAGTTTAGTTTTTCTGCGAACATCATTAATTTTAAGTCTCTAAGTCTATTTTATTTATATTTTTTTGTGTTGGGGCATTGGCCGAGCGGTCAACGTGCCTGACTGTGAAGCCAATGGTTGTGAGTTCGAATCCCGATCAGGGCATGGATGTTCTGTGTGTTGTTTTCTATTGTGTGAATGTCCCAACTTATAAACGGGTATCTGTGGCAGTGTGGCGTGGGTAATGTTGCTCGCCTCCGTGACTCAGGTTCACAGGTGTCCACCGGGTAACGTTAAATGCGCAACAGTTCCGGCATCTTCCGAGGTGAAAATCAACGCCGGCCATGGAAAAAAAAATTTTTTTTTGCACACCAAAACAAAATGTAAAGTAGAACAGTCAAAACAGCGGTTTCGATTTTTAATAAAGAAAAATAAAACATTTAAAAAAAAAGTTAATTATGATAGATTAATTATTATTTTTTTAAAAGTATTTTATCTCATTCATGAGTTTAACTTTTTCAAGCTATTTATTGCGGAGAAAATAGTGCATTATCTGCCATTTAAATCTCGGGACGATAGATTTCAGTATTTTCATGAGTTACATATCTTATATTCAAAAATATGCTCTTTATTATTTTTCCTGCTGATAATTTTTCCTTTCGTTCCAGTTCCTCCCCGTTGGAAAACGGAACCTAATGATGTTGACGTAATTAAGGGACGGAGCATTATGATCGATTGCGAAGCTGATGGTTTTCCCCCACCCCGACTCACCTGGAGAAAAGCAGCAGGTAGTTTGTTTTTTTTTCTCCTGAGATAATTTTCTCATTAAGAGGATGAACATGGTGATAAACAAATATGAAGTTTAAAAAAAATAATGTTAGAAAAAACGAATAACTTTGATTTTTANCAGATCAAGTATCCAGTGTAGCATTTTTATTCCATTTAAAAGTAATTTCTTTGCAAACTATTAATAAATATTCAATTAATTAAAAAAAAATTAATAGTGGTTCGTGTACTGAGGAAAAAAGCACTTTAAAAAGCGTAATGATAAGTATAGTTTAATGTGTTTCTGGTTTTAAGCTAACACCAAACAGCCCGGTAATTTTTTCCGAAGTGCTTTGATAATGGCTTTGGTAAAATAAAAATAATAAAATATGAATTTATTATAGATGATAAAATTTGGTAATTCTATCATGATACCTTACTTAGAGCATGGCATAAAAACCACTTATTCAGTTAAATTTACTTTTTTTTTTATTATATGTGTGGTAATAAGAATTTTGAAAACCAGACTTAACAGCAAACTGTTACATTTGAGCTAAAAAAATTAACAAATGAATGATTTATCTACCGTATATTTTGGTTATTAATACCATCGAAATCATTTTTACCAAAATTGTCACTACCACACAGAACGGTAATTTTAACAGAATATTTTTTCTGTGTATCATGCATTAATGGGTAATGAAGCAATTTTTTTTCTAGTTTTATTTCTTTTTGAAATGAAATTTTTATAAATATTCAGCTATTACATTACAGAATTTCTAACCTTTAGAAGTATTAAATTTCGAATTTAATGAACGAAAGAGGATTTTCTTAGGAAAAAAATACTTTCACATTTATATTATATATCAATACATTAATAGTAAGAATCTAAGTTCTATATAAAAAATGTTACTTATGTCTAGATGCAAAGAGAGTTTTTTCTTAAGTAGCTTTATAAAATTTAGATATAATCATTTAAGAAATGCATAAATTTTTTTATAGTTTAAATCCTTTTTGAATCATGAATTACATATAACCATTAAGATATTTCGATTCTATTCTATTTTATATAATATTCTGCACATTAATTTATTTCCATATGTTTCGATTTAATAAGATAATTGAATTTCATGTAAGTTGAAAGACCTAATGGAAAATTAAATTCAGTAATTAAAAATAGACATTGTTGTGTGATTAGATAACGACGTTTAATTATTTTATGTGAGTTAACTGGAAAAAAATAATTCGAAAAAGTTTGCACTCTCATTATATACATTTCATTTCAAAAACATAATTTCAATAAAAATAATATTTATTGAAAGATTTAACTGATAAATAATTCATGCATTAAAATTTTAACTTTAATCGTCAATTGTCACGTTAAAAGTAAGGTTTTAAATGCATACATGAATTATATTTTTTGGGTGCATTATATTTTTTAGAGCAATACAGAAAATAATATTTATTTTTTTGTTTTTATTAATGTTAGTTAAAAGCAAAAGAGAACAAGTTGCAGTACATTTTCTTTATTTAAAAATGTGCAGTGCGCAACACCAACCTTAATAACCTTTAAAGTAATGATTGGATCTTCACGTTCTTGGACTCAATCTTAATGGTTCGAGGGGATGTTCTTAAATATGATATTTTAAGTTTATTTAAAACTAGTCTGAAAACTTTTGAATCGTAAGTTATGCAATGTTCTTTATCATTTTAAAGAACATAATTTTACATGCGACAGTACAAAAAATACGCCTTTTTAGAAATTTGATTTCTCAGAAACTATTAGACCGATTTTACTCAAATTTTTGTATTTTCCCTTGTAAAATTCATTACGTATATACTTGGACTATTACTACATATATACTACATTCTTTAAAATGATGTAGAAGTGTATACTTCACAATTCAACACATATTTTTGCAAAAGGCACCTAAGATAAGATTGATTTATGTTTACATTTTTATCAATTATTTATCTTTTAAGTTTTAAAAAAATAAGTTTTAAAAAATTTGCTTGAACATTCACAAATCGCTTCTTTCACTAGGGAGTGTTCCCGAAAGCTATAAGCCAATCAGCAGTAGTTCTCATCTGCACGTGTTTGAAAATGGTACACTTACGATATTGGATGTTGGGGAACATGATGCTGGTTACTACCTGTGTCAGGCATCAAATGGAATCGGATCAGGTCTAAGCAAGGTTATCAGCCTTACCGTTCATGGTAACTCTTTTACCATTTTATGTATGCATTTACATAATACTTTGATTTACATATTTTATATTATAAACAATTTAGCTATGCAATCAACTTTCTTTTCTCACCAAACTCCAAAAAATGTAAGTATATATACAAAACTAAAAGAATAATCAAAAAGACAAAATAAAACATTAGTTTCTGTGTTTCTCGTTGCTAAGGGATACCGGACTGGCAGCGTTGAGTTGTAGCAGGCAATTCACCAGAGTCCCATATATTTATTAATATTACAATAAATATTATATTATTCGAAAAAATTATTTAACACTTCAACTTTAATGTACTTCAAACAATTTAATTTTAATATTTACATAAAACAAAAAATATAACAATAACTGATTTTGGTATGGTTAATGCAACTGATAAAAATCATAACATATCGTTAACAAATAAGTAATTGCAAAACGCTTATTAAGTATAATTGAAATAAAACGTTAATAATAAGTGAAATAAAAAATACTGGCTTTATTATTCGTTTGAAATAATTTAAATAGTAGCTATGAAAATTGCATGCTCTTCGTTTGTAATATGCATTGAAATCGATAAATAAGTGATAATAAAAGTAGGGGATAATAAAAATAACAGGTGGTAATAAAAATGATAGGTGATAATAAAAATAGGGAATAATAAATATAAGTGAATCGATAAATAAGTGAAAAGAGCTACTGATTCAATTATTCACTTGAAATAATTCAAATAGCAGCTATAAAAAGTGCATGCTCTTCGTTTGTAATATGCATTGAAATCGATAAATAGGTGATAATAAAATGAGGGGATAACAAATGTAGGGGATAATAAGTGTAGGGGATAATAAAAATAATAGGTGATAATAAAAAATAATAGGTGATAATGAAAATAGGTGATAATAAAAGTAAGTAAATCGATATACTATAAATGAAAGAAACTACTGCCTCAATTATGCGCTTGTAATAATTCAAATAGTGGCTATAAATAATGGATGCTCTTCGTTCGTAATATGTATAGAAATCGATAAATAGGTGATAATAAAAGTTGGGGATAATAAATGTAGGGGATAATAAAAATAATAGGTGATAACAAAAAATAATAAGTGATAATGAAAATAGGTGATAATAAAAGTAAGTAAATCGATATATAAGTGAAAGAAACTACTGCCTCAATTACGCGCTTGTAATAATTCAAATAGTGGCTATAAGTAAGGAATGCTCTTCGTTTGTAATATGTATAGAAATCGATAAATAGGTGATAATAAAAGTAGGGGATGATAAAAATAACAGGTGATAATAAAAAATAATAGGTGATATAATAAAAATAGGTGATAATAAAAGTAAGCAAATCGATAAATAAGTGATAATAGAGGTGATAATTCATAAGTTAAATTATATTGTAATAATTTTAAATTTTAGTTGCTGCTCACTTCACCAATAAATTTCATGCTGAAATCGTAAAAAAAGGACAAGAGGCCAAATTGTCTTGTCAAGCTTACGGAGAAAGACCACTTAACATTGCGTGGACGAAAGATAAACAAACTTTAAACACAAAGTCAATTACCAGGTAATTGGAACCCTTTATTTATACTAGTGATATGATTTTTTGTAGCACCAACTTAGAATTCTCTTCTAAAGTTCCCGAGAATCTCATTCTTTCCAGTTCTTTCAAATAATTTATTATTTCAAATAATTATTAATACAAAGGTGCCACTGTATGACGGAATCAGCTAATTCCAGTATAAAAATTCGCTATAGAGAAAATTTCGTTATACGGTACTTAGAAATTTTTGCAGTTTGGCGGAGATCTTTTTATTTATCATCACGTAAAATATGTGGCTTAGTGGAATGAAAGAAAATCTTTTTCTAGAATAACTACATGGCCAGAATATCGTTTATAAAGTAATAAGGCATGTAATTAGAATTACTAGTAAATCTTTTAAATTCAGTTTAAAAAAATTTATCCTAAGTAAAAAAAAACTAAACGTTTAGCTGCTTCAATTGACTATTCTTTGTTTCGATCACATATACGTTTGAATATTTCGCCAATGTTTATTTTGTAAATAAGAAAAGAACGGTACTATTTTTGTAGTGGGTCATTAATGGGGTAAACAATAAAAGCCTGAGGAATTGCAGATCGCTATTATAACAATTTAACTCTGCAGTGTATAATGTTACATGATGCAATATTAATAACCTATTGGTTTTGTTAGTGGGGGTTGTCGTTGTGTATTTGTCCCCATCAACAATTAGAAATCACTAAAAGTCACCTCTCAATATTTCAGAAAAAATGAAGTAAATTTTCGTGAATTGTTATCGATTTGAATTCCTTAACTATAAAAGTAAGAAATAAATAAAAAATTATCTTTTTGCCGGTATGCAGTACATTTAAGATTTTTTTTTCTCATGTGGGAAATTTCGAACAAAGGTCACAGTGTAATTTATTTTCGTTCCCCTTAAAAGCTGAACCTGGCGACACCCATGTAATAACCCATTGTTTTTTCCCAAAGTTTGTATTTGAGAAAAGATTTTTTTTTCTTTACAATACAGCAACAATAAAAATTTAGAAAAATCTTAAGATTTGTGACAAAATTAAAGGAGCAGCCTAAAAATAGTTTCGTTTTCTTCGATTCAAGATCCTGAAAGAGGGAACAATTTAGGTCTACCTCCTTGAATGCCCTTGGCTCGATAACAGCAAATGAAAAGAAGCCAAATTTCATTTTTATATTTAATAGAAGTGAGCTATAATTCTCCTTAATTGTGTAAATATTCGAAAACCAAACAAAAACATTTACCCTAAAACCGGTTCCTTTTATATTAAGAACGGTTTGGTAATTTTCAAATAATTTTGTAATTTTCAATAAATGGCAATCATGGACTTCAATGGTAAAAGTCGTAGCTAAGCCTTCTAAAATGACGGGGTGAGGTTTCGCCCTCTATTTCTCGCTCCCGTGATATTTCCGGGCTGGAATGTTCAGTAGTAACCTGCCAATAAGAATAAAACTAATTCATTTCTTTGACAAGGAAAAATTTTTTTCTCATTTTACACACTAGATGGCAGTACCAGGATATTTTTAAGGTAATTGTAGATAGCTAGTTTATTTTTACAAATACGTGTATTTGTGATGTGCATAAAAAACAGGCACTTTTATGACTATTTTCTTGATAATTAAGTTATTGTTAAAGGGTTAAATGAGTAAAGGTGCTGGAATTCCCTTTGCTTGTTCAGATTGTTCGAAACCACCCGCAATCTAGTTAGTAAAGAAATTAGTGAGATATAGCCTGCATATTTCATTTAACAATATTGCATAGAGCCCATTTTCCCCCCTAGAGACGAGTTTTTGGACATTTTTACCGGAAATAAATTTCCACGATCTATTTAAAACTATCGTCATGTTCGATGACATTTGATATAGTAGTTTTCCTTTCATGATAATTATGAACTTTATGAACTTTAATTATTACCACCCTGTATACTGTAAATAAAAATGATAATCCTTTATGTTATCTTTGGTTTTCTTTTATTATATTGCATTTTTATTAAAGGTATCGTCTAACAGAAACAGTCTTTTCGAATGGAAGCTTGTCGGAATTGTTGATAGATTTAGTAGACCGAGGGGATTCTGCTCTGTTTACATGTTTGGCTACGAATTCTTATGGAAAAGATGAAACAAATATACAACTAATAATTCAAGGTACTATAATCACTTTTTGGGCTGTTCTTGGGAGGTTTTTGTAGAACATAAATTGAAGCTTTTTGTTCGAAAGCGACTTGCTATTTTTATGACTAATAGGAGTTTGTATTATTCATACCTGTTAGGATGTTTTGTCCTTCTTAGCCGACGTCTTTCAAGCTAATATGATAAAAATTCCATTTAAGCTAATATGATAAAATTCCATTAAAGCTAATGTGATAAAATTCCATTTGAGCTAATATGATAAAAATTCCATTTAAGCTAATATGATAAAAAAATTCCATTTAAGCTAATATGATAAAATTCCATTTGAGCTAATATGATAAAAATTCCATTTAAGCTAATATGATAAAATTCCATTTAAGCTAATAGGATAAAAGTTTCATTTAAGCTAATATGATAAAATTCTATTTAAGCCAATAGGATAAAAAATCCATTTAAGCTAATATAATAAAAATTCCATTTAAGCTAATATGATAAAATTCCATTTGAGCTAATATGATGAAAATTCCATTTCAGCTAATATGATAAAATTCAATTTAATATTTTTTTAAATATTTAAGCTTTTTGACCATTTTAATGTTTATATAGTTCTTTTAAGTGAGATCGGATGCATAGTTTAAAAACATAGCTTGTGATTTTAGTATATTTAAACTGTGCTTTTTGTTTATTTATTTTCAGTTGACGAA
>NC_092204.1:9530581-9537715 GCF_043381705.1 Parasteatoda tepidariorum
ATAAAGATTTTTGTATCCCTAATTTAAAATGAAAGTTCTATTATTTTAGTAGTGGTCTTGTAGTAGTCTTGACTACTCTTGACTAAGAAAAATAATCTAAATAAAAATATTTATTTTTAAAAACCACGTTTTTTGTAGTGAAGAATAATAATTGAAAAGTAATAACTTTTAAAAAATATAAAATAAAAATTAAAAAAATTATAATTTAAAATAAAAAAATTCAAAGTAAAAAATAATATTTTTAAAAACTACGTTTTCGTAGTGGAGAATAATAATTAAAAAAAATTGAAAAACGAAAAACGTGGGGCGCATGAAATACATAACAGTATATATACACATACATATTATATTTATATTTCCATAAACTTATTGTTATATTTTTGTCTGTCCAAAATAGAAAAACCGGATATTCCTCAAGAGCTGAAAATAACAAGAACTGCAAGCAGGTCTGTGGATATTTCGTGGTCTCCCCCTTACAGCGGAAACAGTCGATTACTCAAATACATATTAACCTACGAAGAAGCAACAGAAGAAAAGGAAGGATCCCTCAAGTCAGGTAAGCCTGTATTTGCTTCTCTTTTCAAGTACAGCCTGCATATTAAAATCACGTCAGTTTTGAAAACACTTGATATTAACCCCTTGGCATACGAAGTCGTCTCGGAGACGTCATTTGTTCCTTATGTCAAAACAATAATTGACGTGTCTCAGGCGTCTTCAACACAGAGATACCAACTTGCTCCGGACAGCAAATATATATTTCAAAGTGGTAGTTTATCAATTGTGATTCTTGGTTTAATAAATTCAATTCAGCCGATTTTTTATCCACCACTATTTCTAAATAATTCGTAGGGTTATATAATTCACCACTTCATAGTAGTTATGTCATGTTATACCTTTTAAAAAGCAAGCAAAAATAATCAAACATTTTCAAAATTTAGTTTGTAGTTATTTACCGCGTTTTTTAAAATTATTTTGGCGCGTCCGGAGCAGTTGGAATCTTTGTCAACATTCCGTTCGAGTTGTTGTTGACAGTGCAATCAAAGATCATTTCTATATCAAGAAATTAATAATTCCTCACTGTTTACTGTTTTAAAATGATATGTCAAGGGAGGATTAATTTTAAGGAGGTTGATTTTATAGACAGGAATATACACACTTAAGAAAAGACTGCTTCGAATTTAACCTCTAAAGGGTTGCATAATTTTGAAAAAAACTGTAATGACAGTGCCCATTTTTTATATTCAAGAAAATTATCTAAAGCTAAGTGTATCTACAGTATACGAACTCCTTTTTTGGCTAATTTTTAGCTTATATATTTGATGAGTGCTGACATCTGGTCTAGATCTTATGTTTGATAGAACTATTAAAAAAGCACATACATTCCAAAACCAAATTTGCTTGCATCAGTTATTAAGCCAATTGAAAAGATATGCAAATGAATTCCATGTAATACATTTCTAGTTCCAAAATACTCTCTGAAGAATCTTCTCGCCAAAACATGTTTATAGCACTACAAGTTTCCCAGGGTAAAGTTGCACGGAAGTTTCCCTGCTATACACTGCTCACCCAGTGAATAGCATAGGAGAAACCGGTTTTTTGATACACGAAAGCTTGCAGCTAAAAACAATAGGAGAATGCTGGATTTTTCGCTCAGGGAGTAAATGGTTTTTCATAATTTTAATATTGTGAACAAATACGTTTAATAACCTATTTGTTCAACTATTACTTTTCTATATAAAATGGAATTATAAATAAATACCTTTAGTCCCAATCCTATATAAATACTAGCAATAATACTAATATTTTCCAACGTTTGAGAGTAAAATTAAAACGGAGAATATGTCAGAGTTGACTCGAGCTCTCAGAAAAGTACGAAAATGGAGTCGAACATTTCAACTACCGACTCTGGTTATTGTAATGAAACAATCATCTGTCATAATTAATTGCATAATTATTAGTGCTTTTGTCGCAATATAGTTAGCAAGTGTTCTCTTTTTGTTTCGCAGGAAATCTATTAGGAGGTAATCCCAAACGAGTGACAATACCACCATCAGAAATAACTTGGACAATTAATGGTCTGACGCCCGACACTCGTTATTTTATACTAATATCAGCAGTCAATGCATTGGGAGAAAGTGAAAGTAGTAACCCTGTTACCGCAGTAACTGAGGAAGAAGGTTAGTAGTAACTCGTATTTTCCTGAACACTCTTTATTAAAGTAAATGCATTCTTAACTTCTTACTTATATATATATATATTATATATATATATATANTAACAAATTTAAAGGAGTAAAATTACAAAATTAATTAAATGTTAATGCACTTTTTTCTTTTTAATTTGTTTTCGATTGATAAATCATTTTTTGTTAACTAATTTGTTGCTGTGAATGTAATAGTTAAATCATAGTCATAAACAACGGAAATAATTTAAATAATTACAATTAGTTAATTACAATATAAATAATGCAACTAATTTTAAAATATTAGATCGGACGAAGTTTATGACTTTGCATTCAGAACATAATCTTAAAAAGTATAACCCTATAGCCTCTCTAACTCTGTGGGGGAAACATTTTGAGCGTGTTAGGTGGGTCATCTTGACCATCATTTACTAGCAGGTGTTCCTTTGTAACACTCCTTACAATGCCCTTTGTTCATTTTGGGGGGAATAAGTTTGTGACGAACCTTGCATGTCATCAGAAAATGAATTTGTCATTTTGTCAATCAGGTGGAGGATTCAGTGAGATGTGTGGTGCTAAACTGCATGAGAGAACTGTGCAATTCTATGTCTAGACAATGGAGATAAGAGTTTTCTCGATGACATGCGATGGCATGCATTTTCTACCAATCTCTTACGCTAGATAGTATTACTAGATTAAAAGAAAAAAGCTACCGTTTCCGATGTCACGTGACGTGAGAAAACTCTACCCTCCATTATCTAGACCAGTGTTTCTTAACATTTTTGGTATAATGGACCCCTTTTAAAAATTTTTTGGAAGTCACGGACCACCCCCTGTGAAAAAAATTATTGCAAAAAACATCAATTATAAGAAAACATTTAATTTTATTATTTTAATAGTATTCAAAATTTTAAAAATTTAAATTTTTAATGTGAAGGTTGCTGCTGCTTTTCCTTAATTAATAAATTGGATTGGGGGATGGTATTCGACAAAGCAACGCGCATATCATGTTCAACATTCAATCGATTTCGATGTTTTGTTTTTATTGTCATGAGTGTGGAAAATCCCGCTTTGCAAAGATACACCGTAGCAAACGGAATTATAGCTGCNCAAAGATGACACCGCGCTTTACAAGCAATGGGTAGGCTTCACAAACATTTTAAAAATTAGGAGTAGTCAGCGGACCCTCAAAATATGACTCATGGACCCCTTAGGGGTCCATGAACCACAGGTTAAGAAACCCTGATTTAGACAGAGTATGCAAACAACACGCATTACCACGTGACTGACTCTCACTGAATCAGGACTTTCACTCTAATCATTGGAAGGGAATATTGCAAAGACTTGATGCTTAATAAAGTTACCTCGTATATAAAGTGCAATGCATCAACTAACAGAAAATTAAACAAGAGTTTGATAAATTTCTTTTAAAAGCTGAACACAACTTCTTCACTGAAAAGCGAACTATTATTTTTAAAAAAATAAATAAATCAGAAAAAAGCATCATATTGGAAATGCAGTTCGAGATACTTTTTTTTAAATGATATCTGCTCTGAGCTCTGTTTTGCTAAAATATGCTTGTTACTTTGCATGGAGTATAACGTGCTGTCACGCGTACTAAAACGTATATAATTCTTTATTTTTCAATATCTTCATACTCTCACCTGTAAAACAAATAAAATTGAGCGAATGAAAACGCATTTTAAATCGCTTATATTTTTTGTTTATTTCGAATTTACCTAAGATATGTTTCAATTCATTTTTTTATTATCTGTTTAAATCGATTCTAATTTATTATGCTACATTTCAGATTCATTGCTTTAAGAATAAGCTTCGTCAAACTAATTAAACAAATATAATTCTTTTCATTGTGGAAAGTTATTTATTTTTATTCTGCAAATTTTATTAGCATAAAGGATATTAAAAATGTGCTGGGCCTTTATTATGGTACATGTTTTGAATTTTGAAATAATGTGATATTTATAGGTGCTGCAGCGTTATTTTATTATCATTTCTTTGAATTTTTATCTGTTATATTCTTCGCTTTCTGCTATAAAATTTTCTTGATCGATATTTTTTTCACAGCACCCGGTGGACCTCCGCTGGCTGTAAAAACGCTTCCTTTGTCCTCAACAGCTGTAAAAGTATTATGGGAGGTAGGTGTTCAAAGCATTATTTCCAAGCAGAACTACTTTTATAGCCCTGATGTAAAATGCAACATTAATCATGTTTTAATCTAATTTGTTTCAGTTAGCATCAAGAAAATGCTCAGAATTCAGATACATAGATTATTAAGAATTCATATTTTAACCTCTATCAAATATGGAGTTTTTGAAAGCATTGTCTTTTACATTTCGGTGAACTACATATTTCGATAATTTCATCCTATTGAACAATTGCTCGTTTTATATACTACATCCTCAAAATCATAAAATTAATGTAAGAATTTAGTATTTTAAGAGACATATGTCACTGTTTAGAACAAATAAATTTGTAGTTTTCCATAAATTTTTCCACCAATGAAATTTATGTTGAAAAGGAGAGATATTCAAAAAAAAATAAATTTGAATAATAAATTTGAAATTTGATTTATTTAAAAAAAAATAGGATTTTAAGAGGTATATATAAATTTAAGTAATATGCCAGTTGTATGTAATTGTCGAAAATAGATTAAGGAAAATAAAATATGTCGTCAGTAAAGATTTTATCGATTCTTAATAAATCTTCGACCGGGCAGTCTTCGACCGGTGGGGTTCGAACACATGAACTCTCGTACTTGGGCCCAGCTCCCTACCAACTAGGCTATCCCGGCCCCCATTTTTGTTAATCTTATTACGAGCTTTATTGATAATTCAAATTGCTCGAAAGTAGTCATTAAGACTTATAGATTTGTGACCACAATGCAAAAATTTATAAGGAGTACGGAATTCAATACCCACTTATTAGTTCAAGAATTGTCAACTGTTGTGAAAAGTGCCCTCTGGTGATCTACTGCCCTCTGAAATGCAACTACAGAGTTTAAATTTGACATGAAAGGTCATTTTTATTTATGAACTTAAAAATGTTTTCAAAATTTCAATTTTTTTAAAGTAATTAAAAGTTTAAGTGATAATAAATTTTGATAAAATTTGTAATAATGTTGCTGTTCTCAAGAGGCAACAAATTATTTTTTATAAAAATTTAGAAAATGTTTTTTCTTTTTAATTTTTGTAATATGGATTTTAAAATAAGAAAATGATTGAGAATTATTAGTTTATAACCGTCGTTGAACAGCCGACCCAATTTTATGGGTTTACGACAACCAATGTTCAACTTCGTAGCCTTGTAATTCTGAATCCAATCCAGAAGACGAGGGAACTCCTGTATCAAGTATTGCGAGAAATTTGCCTTCGTGTTGGACTATTTGATGGAGCTAACCCGCATTTGCGTTACATGGAGAGGAAGACCACGAGAACCTCCCTTTGTTAGCCTGACGACAAGGGGACTCTATCTCATGATCCGTCTACCACTGAGGATAGTTTACGTCAGCACTGTGATCTGTGCAAGCCGGATGCGGAAATCGTATCGACTGGGATTCGAACCCGGTTCGTCTCATTGGAAGGCGAATGCTCTATCCCCTGAGCTATCGCGGCTCTCATGTTAATTATGAAATATTTATTTTTCTTTTTGATGTAGAACATCTACCAATTTGTTATTTTGTAGTAAATATGTTAATCTGTTTAATATTTTAGTAATCGCACATTTGCTGATTGGTAGAAACCACGTTTATCATTATTACTTTTTTAAAATGTGTACTACTTTCTACCAGAAACTGAATTAATGTTTTTTTTATTTTCAACAAAATAAAACATGTTCTATTTTGTAAGAAGAAAAAAAACTTTATGAAAGTTACATTTGCATAAATGAATATTATTTACAGCCACCAGATCCTGCGTCACAATACGGCCAAATCAAAGGATATTACGTCGGCTACAAAACTAAAACTTCGAAAGATAAATACGTTTACAAGACCCTTGAGGTTAAGGACAATTTTCGAGAAGAGAGAATTCTGAACAATTTGCAGAGAAACACAAAGTATTTGGTACGCGTCCAGGCATTTAACAATAAAGGAGCTGGACCTCCATCTGATGATGCAGAAGTTGAAACTTTGAAAGAAGGTGAGGATTTTTTAATTAAATATAACTTGAATACAAATTCAATGTTTTGGGTAAAAGAAAGTAAATAATAAATAAGTCGGCATCGTTCGATATTGCGCCATCCTGTAGAAAAATGAAATGCATATGCCGACACAAATTAAAAAAAGCTAAAAAAAAGTTTCTCTATTTTTTAATTATAATTCGTTGCCATCTTTATGTCATTAGATTGACTTTTTAGAAGTTTATTTCATCAAATTAAAGATAAACTTGAATCGGAACAATCACCACTCCAAAGATGACACCGGCAAAATTATAAGACGCACTGTAACATTTTATGTTAAATCTTAATTTATCAGGTTATACTAAACAGCATTATTGTTTTTACGCGTCTGAAACCGGTTTACAGTTGTTTATGTTCACGTATCAGTTGATTAACATCATAATGGAATACGTTAAAAATAATTACAAATAATAAATACGTAAAAAAATCTCCTGAATAAAAACCCATTACAAGTATGTTTGACTATAAAAGTATTGCATCTAAACTCGTGCAAAACACGTAATTATTGAAACACTACAGTGCATCGAATAATTCGGTTCAATTATAATATACTAATATAATACCTGATATAATAAATATTCTATATTTGTATAATGTATCGTCCAATTTATCTTATTTATATTATATGTCGTCTCAATTAACCCATTGATACACGGTATCAGTCCCGTAAAAACAATAAAGCTGTATAGTATCACCTGATAATTAAGATTTTACATAGAATTTTATAGTGCGTCTAATAATTTAGCCAAGGACTG